>NC_038047.1:25791988-25975480 GCF_002211085.1 Panicum hallii | reverse complement strand
AAAAGGGTCAGGGACCTATCCATAATATCTTGTGCAGTGGAGGGGTTCATTTACTAAATAGGATGAGTAGGGGGGGTTATTTGGGAAAAGGGTTTAAAGGGAGGTGTGGTTCTTTAGGGAATAGGCAAAAGGGCAGGGGGCTCAGGGCAATTGTGCCTTTTCTTCTCCTCTCGTACCAGAACAGAGGAGGGGGGGGGACAGGGGCCGGCGGCGCCACCCAATCCGGCGGCCCTAGGGCACGGCGCGCCGGGAACAGGCTACACGGAGAGGGGAGGGGAATCCATTCCCCCATTCACCTTGTGCCGGGCTGGTGGCGGGCTGCCACGGGGCCAGGGGGTGGCGGGCGGAGGTCCTGGCGGCGGCGGGGGAGCAAAGGCCGGGAGGGGCTGGGGTTGCAGGGGGAGCTTGGGCGGTGGAGAGGCGCGTCGCGGGGGTATTTGTAGGCCGGCGAGGGGCTGGAAGGAGGGAGGCGCGGTGGAGGCCGGTGGCGGCAGTAATGGAGGTGGGGCGGCGGTGGTACGGGGGCCGCTGCGCAGGGCGGCCGGTGGCGCTGGTCGTCGCTGCGCAGGGCGGGGGTTGGCGCGTTAGCGGGGAGGGACGGCCTGGGGGCGTGCGGCGCAGGAGCAAGCGGCCAGTGGCGCGACGACGCGCGGCAGCCGGCTCTGCTCGTGCCTGACCGGCAGGGGCAGCGCGAGCGCCAAGACGGCACGGCGGGGTGCGGCGTGCGCAGAGGAGGGCCTGGTTAGGCCGGCCCTGTGGCGTCGTCAATGGGGAGAGGCGGTGGTGGTGGTGACCGGCGCCGAGCCCTGCTCGGTGCTGTGCTGCGTATGCAGGGGAGCGAGGGAGCAGGAAGCAGGAACAGAGAAAGGAGAAAGGAGAAAGAGAATAGGGAAAGGAAAAAGGGAGAGGGGGCGTCGGCGAAATTCGCGCGACGGTCGCGAGGTGCGGCGCGACGCGCGAGGGGTGCGGCGTCGGCGGGATTCGCGGCGATGGTCGCGAGCGCGGGTTGAGCACGCGGCACGGCGTGCGGGCGAGGAAGAGAGAAAAGATGGCGATTATCTTTGGGGGTCAGACGGCGAGACGTCGGGGAATTGTTTTGGGCGATTAAGAGTTTAGGAATGATCCGATCCTGACGACGGAAAAGTTTTTGAAAATTATTTTTAGCGAGCGATTTGTACTGTGATTTAAATAGGTAAAAACGCGGGCGTTACAAACCTACCCCACTTAAAATGAATCTCGTCCTCGAGATTCGGCTGGTTCCTAAATAGATGGGGAAACTCTTTCTTAAGGGCATCTTCGCGTTCCCATGTAGCTTCTTCTATCCCATGTCTGCTCCACTGAACTCTGCAAATCCGTACTTCAGAGTTTCTTGTTCTTTTACGACAGTGTCCAAAATCTTGACAGGTACTTCCTGGTACCGAAGATCTTTCTGTAAAGCTATTTCTTCCTTCCGTCACCCGTTCTCTTTCGGGTACCCTCAGGCATCTTCTCAGTTGGGAACATGGAATACTGGGTGTATATCGGACATTCCTTCTGGTAGTTCTAGACGGTATGCTACAGCTCCGATTCTCTTCAGCACTTGGTAAGGTCCGATGTACCGAGGGGCTAGTTTCCCATGTACTTGAAATCTCCGAGTCCCTCGAATAGGCGAAACCTTGAGATAGACGAAGTCTCCTGGATTGAAGCTTACTTCTCGTCTCTTCTTGTCTGTGTAACTCTTCTGTCGGGATTGGGCGGCCTTTAGTTTCTCTCTAATTTCGGCCACTCTTTCCTCCGCTTCTTTTATGAATGCGGGTCCCACCAGGGCACGCTCTCCAACTTCTGACCACATCAGGGGGGTCCTACACTTTCTCCCATAGAGAGCTTCAAATGGTGACATGCCTAAGCTCGCTTGGTAACCATTGTTGTACGAAAACTCAGCGTACGGTAAACTTTGTTCCCAGTCCTTGCCATAAGTAAGGACACATGCTCTCAGCATATCCTCCATAATCTGGTTCACCCTTTCTGTTTGACCGTCGGTCTGCGGGTGATAAGCTGAACTGAAGTCCAACTTGGTGCCCATGGCCTTATGCAAACTTTTCCAAAACCTAGAGGTGAATTGGGTTCCTCTATCCGAAACGATTCTGCTAGGTACGCCATGCAGCTTCACTATGTTGTCCACATAGAGTCAGGCTAGCTTCTCACCGCCATAATTGGTCCGTACCGGTAGGAAGTGAGCGACTTTTGTGAGTCGGTCTACTATTACCCATATGGAGTCATGTCCTCTCTGTGTCCTGGGTAAACCCGCTACAAAATCCATTCCTATCTCATCCCATTTCCAAACCGGGATGGGTAGGGGTTGTAGCAATCCTGCTGGCTTCTGATGTTCAGCCTTGATCCTTTGACAAGAGTCACAATGGGCGACGAATCTTGCAATGTCCGCCTTCATTCCATTCCACCAATACTTTTGTCTTATATCCACATACATCTTGGTGGATCCTGGGTGGATGGAATATGCCGAGTTGTGGGCCTCATCCATAATAGTCTGTCGGAACTCTCCTTCCTTAGGCACGCAAATCCTATCCTTGTACCATAAGGTTCCTTTGTCATCCATTCTGAAATCCGGTGCCTTGTTTTCCCCCGTATGCATGCGGATTCTCATCAAGTCCTTATCTGAGCTTTGGGCCTTTCTGATCTGGTCCTCCAAAGTAGGTTGAACACTCAACTTGTGTCTGGAGCCCTGGGGAACGATGTGCACATTTAATTGTGCCATCTCTTCTTGAAGGTGGGCACTCTTAGGTCCATAAGATTTCGGCTTAGGGCATCTGCTACCACGTTTGCTTTGCCAGGATGGTAATGGATTACCACATTGTAATCTTTAACTAGTTCTAACCACCTTCTTTGCCTTAAGTTCAATTCTGGCTGGGTGAAGATGTATTTTAAGCTCTTATGGTCTGTATAGACCTCACACCTATTCCCAATCAGATAGTGCCTCCAAATCTTGAGGGCATGTACTACGGCTGCCAATTCCAAATCATGGGTCGGGTAATTTTGCTCATGAGGCTTGAGTTGTCGGGAAGCGTATGACACTACTTTCCCTCCTTGCATGAGGACACATCCTAATCCTTGACGGGATGCATCACAATAAATGATAAAGTCCCATTGAATGTCTGGCAAGGTTAGTACCGGGGCGGTTGTTAGTCTTCTCTTTAATTCCTGGAAGCTTCTCTCACATGTCCCGGTCCAGGTGAACTTCTTCTCCTTCTTGAGTAACTCTGTCATGGGTCGGGCTATCTTGGAGAATCCCTCAATAAATCTCCGGTAATATCCGGCTAAACCGAGAAAACTCCTGATTTCACTAACATTGGTGGGTTGCTGCCAATTGGAGACTGCATCGACCTTTTCGGGGTCCACTGCCACTCCTTCCGCGGTCAAGATGTGACCCAGAAATGCTACTTTCTCAAGCCAAAATTCACACTTGCTGAATTGGCGTAGAGCTTGTGTGCTCTCAGCTTTTCCAGAACCACTCGTAGGTGCTGCTCATGTTCGTCGAAACTCTTGGAGTAAATAAGTATGTCGTCAATGAACACTACGACAAACTTATCTAACTGTTCCATAAACACCTTATTCATGAGATTCATGAAATAAGCGGGTGCATTGGTGAGTCCAAAAGACATCACGGTAAACTCATATTGCCCATAGCGGGTGACGAAAGCCGTCTTTGGGATATCACTTTCCTTAATCTTGAGCTGGTGATATCCCGACCTTAGGTCTATCTTGGAGAAATACTTGGCTCCCTTCAACTGGTCAAAGAGGTCATCAATCCTGGGAAGGGGGTATTTGTTCTTGATGGTGAGTTCATTTAGTGCGCGGTAATCCACGCACATCCTCATGCTTCCGTCCTTCTTTTTGACAAACAAGACCGGAGCTCCCCATGGTGATGAGCTCGGCCTAATGAACCCACTTTGTTGTTGCTCTTCCAGTTGTTTCTTTAGTTCTGCCAACTCAGAGGCTGCCATCCTATAGGGTCTCTTAGCTATAGGCGAGGTTCCAGGGACAAGGTCAATGACAAACTCTATATCCCTATCTGGCGGCATCCCCGGGAGTTCTTCCGGGAAAACGTCTGAGTATTCATTTATTACCGGAACTTCTTCCAAAAATTTGGCTTCCATGCTAAAAACCATTGGATCCGTTCCACTTCCCCGAGTATGGCAGGTTACTTGCACTCCTTCTGGGTTGGTCAGGTGTACCACCTTGTCAGCGCAGCTTATAAGGCCATTGTGCAGGCTTAACCAATCCATCCCAAGGATCACATCTATGCCTTTGGACTTAAGTACTACTAGGTCTGCTAAGAATTCTACCCCACTTAGGATGATCCTTACCCTAGAACAACCCAGCCGGCACTTTATGTCACCTCCGGGCGTTCGGGTTAATAGGGGTGTCTTAAGTAGCACTGTAGGTATATTGTGTTTCTCCACAAAACTCGAGGATATGAATGAATGTGATGCTCCAGAATCAAACAATATTGTTGCCAAAACTGAGCTGACTAGGAACTCACCGAGCACTACGCCCTGAGCGTCCTGAGCCTCCTGGGCGTTGATGTGGTTGATGCGGGCTCGTCCGAAGGACTGCTGGGGCGGCCCCATTTGCTGATTGTTGTTGCCGGTATTGTTATTGCGGAGGGGTACACGATTGGCTCCTGATAAGGCTGGCCTCGGTCCATTTACTGAGTTGGAGAGGGCTGGTGCTGCCGGCTTGTTATTGGCATATGGGCAGTTTGCAATGAAGTGTCCTGTCTCGCGGCAGTTGTAGCATGCTCGGGTATTGCTGCTGGCAGTAACTTGGCTTGTATTACTCTGTGGGACCTTTATGGTGCTCTGGCTCTTGAACTGTCTTTGCTGGGTGTTGGGAGCTTGAGAGCCAGTGGCTTGTGGTTGGTCCTATACTGCATAGGGCTTGAGACTTGGTCACTGAAGGGCCAAAGTGCCTTGGTTTCTGGAAACGGTCCTGCTGACGAGCTTTGGCTTCTAGGAACTTACGCTTATTGTCTCTCTTTTCTTCTGCCATGGCTCTCTCAGTGATGATAGCCATGTTTATCAGTGTGTTGAAGTCTGGGTAGATGCATGGGGAGAGCAGCTTCTTAAGTTCGGTATTTAACCCCTTTCTGAACATATCCTGCTTCTTTTCATCCTTGTCTACTTCCTCCGGTGCATAGCGGGCTAGTTCTATGAACTGGTATGTGTACTCTTCAACCGACCTGTTGCCTTGCTGCAGCTCACGGAACTCATCTGCCTTGCGCTTCATGGTGGCTGCTGGGATGTGATAGCGACGGAATTCATCCACAAACTCTTTCCAAGTGATAGTGGAGGCATCTTGCGCAGCTGCACAGTAATTCTCCCACCAAGCCAAAGCAGTTCCAGTGAGTTGGTGAGCGGCTAAACGGACCTTATCACGGTCTCCATGTTCAAATGGCTCGAGTTTCCTCGTAATAACACGCAGCCAGTCATCTGCGTCCAAGGGGTTGTAGGATCCTGCAAAGGTGGGAGGCTTGGTCCTCAGAAAGGCCGTCAGTTTGTCATTTGTATTCTGCTCCCGGGGCCTTGGGTTGGCGACGACATTAGTCAAAGCTTGCAGTAGGAGGTTCTGGTTGTTCAATACTTGCACTAGGTCAATGGCCGGTGGTGGTGGGGCATGTCGTGCTCCTACTTGGCTTTCTCCTCCTGCTGGCTCACTTCCTGATCTTCCTGATCTTCCTGGTCGGGGGCTTGTCCTTGCACACCCTGTTGCCCCTCCACACTTGGAGTGGCATGTGGCTGCCTTTGGAAGGCCCTGATATTACGCCTGGTGGCCGTCTGTGCATTGGGCAAAAATCCTTATGAGACTTGGCCTTGGTAGTAAGGGATGTTTTATTTTTGAAAAGGCAGACTTCATTTACTACCGGCAATCACACAGGCTAACAAGCAACAAGTGCAAATAGTTTTATTTATTACGCTGGGGTACAACACTTGGGTGGGTACAGCTGGAATACGCACTACACGATCGGGTACAAAAGGCACAACAGATGGGTAGGCACGACTCTAAACTCAGGGCCGGGACGGCTTCTCCCCTGGGGCACCTCTAAGGCATACTAATCACGGGGCGAGTCGTCTTCCGGGGCGGAGTGCACTTCCAGTGGGATGAGTAGCTCTTCCTCATCGTCTTCGAGGATCCCATTTTCCTGGGATCGCTCGACGGCTCCTCCTCCAGTGGCTGCAGCTGTCCCTTCGGTACCTTCGGGTGGAGCTTGCGGGGTCCTAAAAAGTCCTCCCCATCCTGTGATGGGCGTTCCGATTAGGACTTGGGTTTCCCCGATTGCCGGGACGGGTGTTCCGCCGTTGGTCCACTCTTGCATGCGCCGATCCTGAATCTGCCGGAGGCTTTCCTGAGCGACGGCTTCGCTACTTATAGCGGCCGCGGTCCTTGCCTCGGCTTGAGCCACCCGGATTTGGTGCATCCTTACTGCAAGCTCAGCTTGCTCGGCCCGGTGGGTTTGCTCCCTTAAGATTTGGGCTTGCTCGTCAAAGAGCTTGTCCAGGGAGACGAGGTATGCGACCACATGGTACAAAAGGTCTTCGTGTTGGCGGCGCCGTTCCAAGTTCCTCATGCGGGCCTGCCAGACCTGCGTCCTGATGACTGGAGGAAAGAGCCTCATTGGTGTGGGAATGAGGTGCTCTTCGAAGATCCGGCACAGGTAACGGAGAGCTTTTCTGATGGCCAAGGGATAGGCATCCTGATGTTGAAATCCTGTGGCCGTCACCCGCCAAGGTTCGATGTCGGGGTGGCGGGTACTTCTGGCGATGGAGAGAACCACCCTACAGCGACGAGTACCGAGGTATTCGTACTCCCTGCTGTAGTACCTTGGGCGTTCGGTAATACCGAGGCGCTCCAGGGAGTTGATCAAAAGGCGGGGAAAACCAGGTTCCTCATGGCAAATGCCCTGGGTCCACCCATTCTCAGCCATCTGAAAATAAGAACAGGGTAAACAATCTGGCATAGGCGCAAAGAGAGTTGATAATATTTATTATTACAACAGGGGTGGTACAGTTTTCAGGGGTACGTGGTCATTAGGGTAGGGTTCTAGCTCGGAATGCTAATTCATGGGAACTCTTCCTCGATCATGATAGGGCGCTTCTTTATTGGGAGGCTTCGATCTTCGGTCTGTGTGCCTTTATCCCAGTGGGTTTCCATGGTTCTTCTTCTTCTTCTTCTTTCTCTATCCATCCACCTATTCCGTTGCGGTTCTTGTATTCTTGCATCTGGGCTTGGAGGGCGGCTAAGGAATACTCAGCGCTGGCGGCCCTTGCCCGTTGTTCCTCCAGCTCCTGGGTTAACTTTTCAATCCCGTGGATTAGCTTCCTCAGTTGGGCCGTCTGTTCGCGGTAGAGTGCATCCAAGCCGGTAAGGTAGATGGATAGGTGGGAAACCGTATCTTCTAAATCTTCTTCTTCTCGTCCAAGCCCCCTCATCCGGGCAATCCAAGTGCGTCCCTTCTCTCAGCGGGTGGGAAAAATCCCATTGGGGTCCGCTGGATGTGGTGCTTGTAAAGCACACGCAGCCGTCGCAGGGCTTTACGGGCGGCCTTTCGGTAGGTGTCGGGGAAGCGGAAACCCACGGTGGAGATGAACCATGGGTCCACATCAGGGTAGCGGGCGCTTTTCTCCACAAAAACCATTATGTCGCACCGAAGGGTGCCCCCGGAGATGTATTCACGGTAGGCATACTCTGGTGGTTCCATAACCCCAACGCGTTCCAGGCTGAGCAATAATAATTTAGGAAGGCCAGGCTCTGCGTGGCAGATTCCGTTGATCCATCCATTGTCAGCCATCTGAACAGGGCAAAAACCAGTGGTGAGTGTCTGTGCAGGAAATATCTAAGTCAAAACAAGTCCTATGGTTTAAAAGGGGTTTCGCTCTTAGGGTCACGTCCTACGGCCAACCTACGGCTCTGATACCACCTGAAGCGTCCCCTCATCCGAGGAGACTTAAATGTGATATACAAATCAGTCCCAGGAGGCTGATACACATTTATTACATCAGATGGTACATTACCGTACAAACCTCCGAGGAGGCGGGCACTCGATACAGACGATAACTAGTAATAAAATAGCTATGGTAATACACCAAAGCGTGACCCACGCGGGATCCAACTCGGGCTCAGAGTAACACGCTAGCAGAAGCATCTTGCGGAGGGCCAACACCACAGGCAGAGTTGGGCGCGGACACGACCCTTATTCGTCGTTTCCGATCACGTAGTCCGGGTCTTCCTCTGAGAAAACCACATATATATATAGGGTGAGTACAAAGGTACTCAACAAGTCCAACCACACCCGCGGAGGGGGGTGATAACAGAGATCATGCAGGTTATATCAAGGGTGGGGTTAGGGTTTATTTGCGATAAAGCAAGATTTTACACATGCAAGGGTTTATTTAATAAAAGCACTTTCTCAAAACATTTTTATAGTAATCGAATCTCAAGTAGTGTTGATCCTGCACGAAGGATCCAAGTTTTAGTGTCATCGGACTCGGCGTCCACAGTAGCTTACTGCGCAACTGCCGAGTACTTTCAAAACAACCTATGCCACAAAACCAATCATCCCGAAACATCTATTGAAGTGACCATGCCGTAACGCGTCCAATACCGTGGACACGGCTATTCGAATAGATTTTTACACTCTGCAGAGGTTGTACACTTTACCCACAAGTAGGGTACTGCGCTACGAACACCTTAATGTCGCGGCGGATCCTAACAAAGCCATTACCCACCTTAGCTGAATCTAACTAGCCAATACGGAAGCTACCATGGGGTTAATGACCCATCAATGGAGTCATAACCGGAATATCACTCACACAGATCGTATCCCTTCCCCATGGTCTCCCGTTACTCCCCCGCTCTCCATTTTTTTTTTGGCTAGTAGAGCAACTAGTGGGGTTTATGCTAAGCCGTTGCCCACACAACGGTCGAGTGGTTGTACGATAAAAGAGTTAGGCAAGATGACACCCCAGTTCATCCTTATACCGACCAGACAGACATCTCCCGACCATGCTCAACCACAAAGGTACCAGCACGCAAGCGGCATTTCGCACCGAAAACGCCGTCCATCCCGTCAGGTTAAGCCTGTCTTTTTATTTCCCCACAATCCCATTTTGATCTTCTAAAGCACCCGTACCCTTATTCTTAGTAAAGCGCTTATAATCATGGTTTACAATATAATGAGAGGAATAATAGGTAACAAGTATCTCTGACATGTGGTCTACGCCTAACCGAGCAAATCCTAGGTCATCGGGGTAGGGTTATAGCAATCAAGGGGTGGCTATCCAACCAGGTCTTGCAATAAAACAATGCATTTTACAAAACAGGCCATTAGGTTGTATTTATAAATCTAGGATAAGAATGCATCAAAGGATGGGATTGGACTTGCCATTCACAAAGCCTTCCGGGAAGTCCTGATCGAGGTACTGTCCTTCTGGCTCACGGCACTGGTTCTCGGACTCTTGCTCGTAGTACTGCTCGTCGACGGGCTCTCCCTCGGGCACCTCGTGATCTACGGCGCACATAAACAACATTCAATAAAGAAAAGAGGTAAAGGTTTTATCTACAAGCCCGAATCGGAAATAACTTAAGAAATAATGGTAGAAATAATATTTTCGGGGGATTTCTTGATGGCACGGCCGTCATTATGCTAGAAATACCGTGGTAAAGTTTCAGGGCAAACGGGGGATTTTTGGCGCATAAAATAATAGGCCGAACGGGGTTTTAGGGAAGGAAATAGGGCCTGAGGACCTATTTGTGATTTCTGTCGGGGAGAGGAGGGCTTGATTGTAATTTCTAGAAATACTCAGGGTACTCTAAAAAGGGTCAGGGACCTATCCATAAATATCTTGTGCAGTGGAGGGGTTCATTTACTAAATAGGATGAGTAGGGGGTTATTTGGGAAAAGGGTTTAAAGGGAGGTGTGGTTCTTTAGGGAATAGGCAAAAGGGCAGGGGGCTCAGGGCAATTGTGCCTTTCTTCTCCTCTCGTTACCAGAACAGAGGAGGGGGGGGAACAGGGGCCGGCGGCGCCACCCAATCCGGCGGCCCTAGGGCACGGCGGCGCCCGGGAACAGAGCTACACGGAGAGGGGAGTGGGGGGAATCCATTCCCCCATTCACCTTGTGCCGGGGCTGCGTGGGGCGTGCTGCCCACGAGGGCCAGGGAGGTGGCGGGCGGAGGTCCTGGTGGCGGCGGGGGAGCAAGGCCGGGGAGGGGCTGGGGGTTGCAGGGGGAGCTTGTGGCGGTGGAGAGGCGCGTCGCGGGGGGGTATTTGTAGGCCGGCGAGGGGCTGGAAGGAGGGAGGCGCGGTGGAGGCCGGTGGCGGCAGTAATGGAGGTGGGGCGGCGGTGGTACGGGGTGCCGCTGCGCAGGGCGGCCGGTGGCGCTGGTCGTCGCTGCGCAGGGCGGGGGTTGGCGCGTAGCGGGGAGGGACGGCCTGGGGGCGTGCGGCGCAGGAGCAAGCGGCCAGTGGCGCGACGACACGCGGCAGCCGGCTCTGCTCGGTGCCGTGACCGGCAGGGGCAGCGCGAGCGCCAAGACGGCACGGCGGGGTGCGGCGTGCGCAGAGGAGGGGCCTGGTTAGGCCGGCCCTGTGGCGTCGTCAATGGGGAGAGGGCGGTGGTGGTGGTGACCGGCGCCGAGCCCTGCTCGGTGCTGTGCTGCGTATGCAGGGGAGCGAGGGGAGCAGGAAGCAGGAACAGAGAAAGGAGAAAGGAGAAAGAGGAATAGGGAAAAGGAAAAAGGGAGAGGGGGCGTCGGCGAAATTCGCGGCGACGGTCGCGAGCGTGCGGCGCGACGCGCGAGGGGGTGCGGCGTCGGCGGGATTCGCGGCGACGGTCGCGAGCGCGGGGTTGAGCACGCGGCACGGCGTGCGGGTCGAGGAAGAGAGAAAAGATGGCGATTATCTTTTGGGGTCAGACGGCGAGACGTCGGGGAATTGTTTTGGGCGATTAAGAGTTTAGGAATGATCCGATCCTGACGACGGAAAAGTTTTGAAAATTATTTTTAGCGAGCGATTTGTACTGTGATTTAAATAGGGTAAAAACGCGGGCGTTACAGAAGGGTGCCCTTGGAGGTGTATTCTCGGTTAGCATACTCTGGTGATTCCATAACTCCGATGCGTTCCAGGCTGAGTATTAATAACTTAGAAAGGCCGGGCTCTGCGTGGCAGATTCCGTCAACCCATCCATTGTCAGCCATCTGGAACAAGGCAAGAACCAGTGGTGAGTAAAGAGCTAAATTAGAACAAGTCCTGGGTCCTGAAAAAGGGTCTCGCTCCTAGGGTCATGTCCTACGGCCAGCCTACGGCTCTGATACCACCTGAAGCGTCCCCCCATCAGGGAAGACTTAAAAGTGATGCTTTATCAGTCCCAGGAGGCTGATAACACTTTTATTACATCAGATGGCACATCACCGTACAACTCTACGCGGTAATGGGCAGTGAAGCGCCACTATCGCGAGGATTACAACTAAAACCCACACTACTACACTAGCTACGTAAAGAGGGTCATCAGAGTCTTGTGCCATGCGGAACTCTAGCGGTGGCCCTAACCACAGGCAAGACTGGGTGCAGTACGAAACCCTAGTCGACATCTTCGGGGAGGTAGTCTGGATCTTCTGCTGTAAAAAGTAAGAGTGGGGTGAGTACAAACGTACTCAGCAAGTCCAATCACACCCACGGGGGGGTTATAACAGAAATCAATGCACAGGATAGTCCAAGGGTCGGGTTAGGGTTTATTTGCGGAAAAACTCGGTTATATGCAAAGGATCGTTTTAGAAACATTTTCAAAACAAGTTTTCTAGTACTAAGGAGCACATAATGTTGATCCACACAGGATCCAAGTTTTAAGCTGCTACCGGACTCCCCGTCCGCCGTAGCACACGGCACAACTGCCGGACACTTTCCAAACAACCCACACCAGTCCATCCATTCCTAGAAAGAAACACTAGTTATGTGACCACACCATAACTTGCCCAATACCGTAGGCACGGCTATTCGAATAGATTTTAACTCTACAGAGGTGTGCAACTTTACCCACAGGTGGGGTACCACAGCATGATCACCTTAGTGTCGGTGCGGATCCCAACAAGGCCATTACCCACCTTAGCTAGACCTGACTAGCCACCACGGGATCCATCAAGGGGTCATTCGACCTATCTCCGAGGTTTAACCAAGGCATAAGTCACACAGAGCTTATCCCTTCTCCTTGATCACCCGTTGCTCTCAGCTCTCCTGATGGCTATCAGACTAACTAGTGGGATTTATGCTAAGCCGTTGCCCATACAACGGTCAAGTGGTTTGCACGACAAGAAGCTAGGTGAGATGACACATCAACTCGGTCCTTAGGGGTGACAAGATGGATATCTCCCTTCCTCGCTCAACCACACAGGTACGAGCACACCAACGGCAATTCACACAGAAATGCCATCCATCCCGTCTGACTCGTCTTTCAAAACCACATTTTATCCCTTCCCCCCCACACACACACTTTCTTTATAAAACCAGGTGGTCAAGGTATGGTTATCACAAACAAGGGTGGCTATCCTACCATGTTTTCAGCAAGCAAAACCATGCAATTTTATAAAACAGGCCACTGGGTTGTGTTTATAAAAACTAGGATAGAAACATGCATCAAAGGGCGGGATTGAACTTGCCATCCTCAAATCCTTGCGGGAGATCCTGATCGAAGCACTGTCCCTCGGGTTCAGGGCCACAGAACTGGTCCTCGTTCACTTGATCACAGTCGGAACCTTCCTCGTTCACTCCGTGTCCTACGACACAAACAAACAGGCACACAATCAAGCGAAAGAACTAAAAGCTTTTATCGTTGGGTTCGAATCAGAAATAATTTAGTCATGGAGATAGGGGTAATATTTTTGGGTGGTTTCTTAATGGCATGGTTAGAACTATACTAGAAAGGGCGTGGTAAAGTTTCGGGTCGATCGGAGATCGTTTGGCGCATAAAATGACGAGTTAAAGAGGGTTCGGGGGTTAAACAGGGGTTCAGGGGCTCATTCGTAAACAGTTATGAAATAGAAAGGACTTGGTTATAATTTCTAGAAATATTTGGGGCATATTAGAAAGAGGTAGGGGTTTATTTGATATTAAGTTTACATGGTGGAGGCTAGTTACTTGAATAAATAAAGGTGGAAGGGCTTTTATACAAGGTGACGCATGAGGGGGAGAAATAGAGGGAAAGGGGGGGTCTTTGGGCAAAATGCCCTTCTCCTTCCTCTTCCCCGCACAGAATAGAGGAGAGGGGGGTGGGTCCTGCGCCGGCCGATTCCGGCGGTCCGGGACTCGATGGCGGCCCGGGATGGGGGGAAAAGGGAGGGGAGAAGGAGGGGGCCTGATTCCCGACCTCACCTCGGGCCGGGGCGGCGTGAGGAGGCCGGACGACGGGAGCGGGCGGCGGCGGCGTTGGTGGCTCGGCGAGGCGGCGCTGGGAGCTTGGGGAGGGGGCGCGCGGTGGCGAGGGCGGTGGTGGTGGCCGGGAGCTGCGCGAAGGG
Source organism: Panicum hallii (assembly GCF_002211085.1). NCBI lineage: Eukaryota > Viridiplantae > Streptophyta > Magnoliopsida > Poales > Poaceae > Panicum > Panicum hallii. The sequence goes on along the minus strand of NC_038047.1, from coordinate 25,961,921 downwards.
CCGATTTATAGGGGAGTAAGGCGGTGGAGGGGGTGGCCGCGACGGTGGCCGGTGCGGAGCACCATTAATGGCGCTTCGGCCGTTTGTTTGCGTCGTGACGCGGCATGCGGCAAGGGCGTGGGCGTCGAGGCGTCGTCGGGCACGTGGGGGAGAGCGGGGGGCCAGGCGCTGTGCGGCATAGGAACAACGGCGCGAGCGGCGAGGGCGGAGCGCCAGCGGCGGGCGACGCGGCCACGCCCAAGGGAGGGCGCGCGCGTGCGCGCACGGCGCGGCGAGGCGCTGCCAGGGGTGGGGTTGCGAGCGGCAGGCGGCACGGCGCGGCGCACGGCCACGCGTTGCGCGTGCGCGTGCGTCGCGACACGGCCGGGGCAGGGCTCGCGCGTGGCGTTTGCAGGGCTGGCGTGCGGCCAGGGGTGAGGGTGCGGGTGGCGCTCGGGCGCGCGCGTGTGCGCGACGCAAGTGGGGTCGGCCAGGAGCAAGCGCGCGCGTGCGCGAGGGAAGGGGGGGCAGCGTGGCTCGGAAGCCGGAGGCCGGGTGGTGCTCGGGAGCAGGGAAAGTTGGGAGGAGAAGAGGGAGGAGGGGGAAAAAGAAAGGAAAGGGAAAGGAAGAAGAAAAAGAAAAGGGAGGGAAAGGAAAAAGTAAGGAGGGAGAGAAAGAGAAGGAAAAAAAAGAAATAGGAAGAAGGAAAAAGGAAAGGAAAAATGAAAAAGGAAAAGAGGAAAGGAGAAAAAGGAAATAGAGAAAGAGAGAGCGGGCGTGCTCGCGCCGGCGAGATTCGCGGCAGTGACCGCGGCTGGTCGGCCACGCGCGCGCGACGCTCGCACGCTGCACGAGGAGGACGAGGGGCGGGACCGCGGCCGGATTCGGTGTCGGTCCGGGGATTCGGGGAATTAGGGCTTCGATGAAAACGCTTCTGAAAACGTTTTTAGCGTGTGATTTCCTTAGCGAATTTTTGGGGCGTCACACTTCTTCACTCTATGCCCTCCACACTCCTCTTCTCCTCCTCTTCTCTTTTTTCTTGCTAGGGTTTGTCAGGTGGCAAGCTACTCCAGTGATGGCCTCAATTCAAATGGTGACACTCCTCAAGCTGCATATCTCCACCCTTCCTCCCCCCAACCCCCCCCCCCCTCTACACACACACACACTCGCCTCTCCTTCATGCTACGTTACATTCCATGCTCCCATGACATGCTAGATCAGCGAGGAGAGGCTTTTTGCTAGTTTCTAATCTACTTTAGCTTGATGTGCGAAGACTCCTACTTGCATATAAGGAGACCTTGGAGGGGACTAGCTCTAGGAATCAAGCAAGCCAAAAGCCAACACAAATGTCTCATCCAAAAGCTTGTAAGGGGCAATTAGGAGCGCTCAATAGAAATAGGCTAGACAGTTATATAGCACTAGGTTCTTGTATAGCGCAAGAATAGGAGGGTCATAGAGAACTAACTATGGTTGTGAGGGAGCGATAACCACTTGTACTCTTTTGGATTTGTGCTTAATGAATTCAGAATCAGCTTTACTAAATCATATTCTCTTATTATGGCTACTTCAACGCTGTCATCTACGGTTTTCCACAAGATTTATCTACGTTGTTCTAGATATGGTACAAGCTCATATTGTACACATGATATTCTTTCAAGATCTGTGGTTGTTGTGCATAACGAGGGGTATCAGATTCTAACTAAAGGAGATGGACCATTCAAAGTCCTATCCAAAATAAAAAAAAATAATGCATGCAAAGATTTAGCTTCACGATGACTATGGTGTTAGCACAACATTCAATATTGTTGTCTTGCCACCATACTTTGGTTTAAAAGAATCAGAGTCAAGGATGACTTCTTTTCAATAGGGAAGGAAATCGACACCATTCCAACCGATCTTGCACCATCACATGTAAACCGAGAACAAGATGTTCGAACAATATCAAAGATACAATAAAGGACATGACCCATGCAATAGAACAAGTAAACCTTGGAACAATTACATATAGACGAGCTAAAAAACTACAGTAACAGATGATTTCACCCTAACCGAAATTAACTTCAACATATATGATAATTTGATACTAACTAAATATTTTATATTGATTGTGCTTAGATTTACACATGAGGAGGAGGAGGAAGGTGCTCTACAACAGAACAAACTACATCATTTTGACCATGAGGATTGAACCAATAAGCTGCTAAGTTCTTAGAACCAGTTCAGAAACTAGGCTGACAGTTTGAGCTGCTATAATTAAGCAACCATAACTCCTTATTTCCGAAGGCTCTAGAGTCCCATGAGTACAGGATGGAAAACTTATCAAGTCTACTTTTCAATGCAACAAATTGCTTATCATTTGGATCCAATAACGAGTAATAATCAATTTAGTAAAGACTGCACAGAAGGCCAACAACCATGCTGAGGCTCCTCTGCATTTCAGTTCATGGTGATCTTTGAGTTAGCATAACTTTAAAAACTTCAAGGTCCATTCGCACCCAATTAGAAGGGATGTTCTAGTATAAATACTCCATGTATCTAAGATTTCAGTAAGACTTTGATAATGAGTACAGACCACTTTGTCCAGCATGCTAACAAATTCAGATAATATTTCTCTCTCTCTTTACTGTTATGATTTCCTTACTTCGATAATGAGTACAGACCACTTTATCCAGCATGCTAACAAATTCAAATAATATTTCTCTATCCCTTTACTATTATGATTTCCTTCAGGGATTACAAAAGCGGGCACATCATCCGCTCCCAATTAGTACTCCGGTCTATTTGATTCTAGGTTGGGTTAGTTGGTTCTTTGATGGTGTGGTTGGCCGAATCCTCAATTCTGGTTCACGGTTAAGGACAGTGGTTGGCTTCGAGTTTTATTCGCTAGGTTGCCCTAGCTAGTAGTTATCGCTACTTGCAGTTACCTTGACTGTTCTGCAGCTAGTAATCTTTTCATGCTCCTACACCATGAAGATGGTGACCGCGGAAGTACGTCAAAAAATTATCTCTAGAAGTTTTACAATCCTATAAGAAAAATCTGCCATCTATAGTTGATTTTAATTACCACACTAGACAAAACTCTGAAAACCAAACTACATTCTATTTGTGAGATACAAAAATCTCAAATGTTCGACACACAGAAAGAGAAAAATTAAAATATTTGTCCTTTTGGCCGTCAAAACCCAGGATTTATCAATTTTTCGTCTCAAACTGTGCGAGAGTTAGTATTTCATATTACATTATTCCAAGTTTATGGATGATGAGTTCTTCCAGAATCTTGAAAACTGCACCGATTTTCACCGGATTGCTCTGCGGCATCACAATCAAAGCAGCTTTTCTCTACTTTCCAAAAAAGAATGAAGCTTTCCTCCCTTCTAATTCCTTATTTATGTTGCTATACATTCAGAAGTGCTTGTACATTCGTATGGAGTATATCTGACAGATACATGAGACATACTGCAGTCCGTAATCACGCTTGACCAATGATCACTCGGAGTAGGCTCCAGAGCCGGCCCGCATTGCCGCCGGCCGAAGCTCGCCGCCACGGAGGAAGCCGGCGTACCACCGCGCCGAGTGCCGGGCGTACCGTGTCCTGTCCGCCGCGCCGAAGTCCACCCCGTACAGGCCGAACCGGAACCTGTAGGCGAACAGGACCTCGAAGACGTCCACGAACGACCACACGAAGTAGCCGTGCACGATTGAACCATTTCTGTCATCAGAGAGAGAACAAAGATGGTAAGCACGAAGCATATAGGGACTCAACATCAATCACTGTTGTGTCAAATGTTTACGACCTGATAGAGAGAAGTGTTGCTTCGATGTAGTCCTGCAGGAAACGTGATCTGAACCTGTCGTCGTACATGAACCCGCCTGACGGATCCGGCTCGTGACCAGCCCCTGAAAGATAGCAAGCATCGAGTCATTGTACACAAGCACATCGGAATTGTGTGAAACCATTACTGAAAAATGATCAGTATGATCAGTCAATCTGAACATCCAGTTCAGTAGCTCACCGTTCTCGTAGATCAATACTGGAGGATTTCTGTACTTGTGTTTCAGGTGCTCGAACAATTTCCTCAGAGCCCATGGCGCCGGGTGATTTGCCATCCTGAGGCCGTGCTGTTTGAAACCGACAATCACGAAAAACTTTCAGCTAACCTTGCCTAGAAATAAGAATATTTCCGCTGAGCTGTAAAGAAGTATACATCACTATAGCATACCTTGTTCCTCGAGCTCTGAAATGGCACTGCACAAATATTTGGATAGAAAATTTAAAGTTTGTCAAATGCACGGAATATATTTGGAACAGAAATTCACGAAATCTAGTTGACAAGCTTTGATTCAATTCCTAATTTTCGTGAATGTATTTTTTTTCATTAGACATTAAAATAAACAGCTTGCTCTTACTGGTAATATATTTGACAGCGGCGTCACTGGCATAATCTCTTGGGCTCTGTTTCAGCTGGCCCAAATCCGCCACAACATAAATTGCACCATAGTGGTTGATTCCTACGAAATCAAATGACCCGCGCACTCTGGCAGCCTCCTCAGCCGTGAACACTGGAAGCCTGGTCCCAGCGTTCTTCTTCATAACCGGCGGATAGTATCCGTACAGCAAAGGATGCATGAACCTAGCCCATAAATCAGTTCATGAGTCATGAAATTTAATGTGAATTTATTTGTCCAACATTTGAGTAACTTGAGTAGAATAAACCATCCGACAGTGAAGTCAATCATCCTTGCAGCAGCTTCTACATCCTCCAGTTTCCGCGTCACGGGCTCATACCAAAAGGCTAGTAAAGTGACCCCGATCTGTCCTCCTTGCTCAGCCTGTGACATAGGCCCCAAAACTATCCATCATATATGTCTTGAAAAACAGTTCTTTTTTTATCACGTGAACAGGTATATTTCGTAATGAAAACTAAAAGCAGGGACATTGCCACCTGGTACTTGTCTCTGTAGAGGGAAACAGCAGAGGCGTGCGCGAGCAAAAGATGGTGTGCGGCAATGTACGGCTCCGTCGTAGAGTTGCCGCCAGCGCAGGATTCACCGAACGGTGTGGAGCACCGCCTCGGCGGTAGACTGCCCAGGTCATACCCACCAAGCGGCTCGATGTTCGGCTCGTTAAGGGTGGTCCAGTGCTTCACTCTGTCACCAAAGCTCCGGAAGCACAGATCTGCATACGCCGTGAAATCTTCACTGCATCAACATCAGAGTTGAGTGATGTAAGTAACAAGCATCTCAGTTCACCTCACCTCACTATGCAAGTCTTGTGTACATAGTGATGTGTTGTGGTTCCGAATTGAGTAGTACATGAATCTAGGACTGAGCAGGCCATTGTATTCATCTTGAAGAGCCTGGGGAAGGTCAAAATGATATATTGTTGCGTGAGGCTGTATCCCTGTAATCAGCAACCCAAAAGGTGCAGCTTAGCTCTATGAACTAACAAGATTAACAGTACTAGTACAAAGAACAAGGTCAATCTACAATGTGCATAGTCTACAAAAGGCATATATTACATACCGTAGGTCATGAGTTCATCAATTAGATTGTTGTAGTACTCCAGCCCCTTTGGATTCACAGCTCCTCGCCCATCTACAACACAAACAATGAAACAAATCAATGTAAGGCCATGTTGTACTGATCCTGATTACTGAAGTACCTTGTAGAATTCTATGTACCAGGAATAAGCCTTGTCCAGGCAATAGAAAATCTGTATGCATCCAAGCCCATCTCATACATTAGCTTCACATCCTCCTGAAATTAAATGGTGGAAATCTGTTGGCATAAATTGCTACTGATGATCAGCAAATTAAATTCGATTTGTCACAGATGGTTCTACTTGTACTAGAGTTGAGAAACATGCCTTGTACTTGTGATACTGATCAGCAGCTACGTCTCCAGTCGCATGGTCAAAAGCATAGCCTCCAAGAACAAAAGACGCTTGTTATTAGAATATACTGGTTCTTGGCCTCAGACTGTTCCAACATCATAAGGAAAATCCTGAGGTGTCCCCACTCACCACCATGCGCAAATGTGTCCCAGATGCTCGGCTTCTTTCCATCCTCATCCCACGCGCCTTCCACCTGCACAGAATTGAATAAAATCAAGATAAGTAGTATTATGATGGAAAATAATAAACACCATCATTCAGTAGGGGTTTCCCCTACTGTTTCCCCCTCCAAAAATTAAGCATCACCATTCTGGTTCTAAATAGCTAGCTATAAGCTCTATCTGTGTAGTATGTGTTGCTATACATTGTACTGCGAATTTGGCCACCTCGCCGCTATACTGCTACAAATGCTATTCAAAACCTTATTCAGCATTGAAAATGTGAAAAACACTACGTCAAAAGGAAACATCAAGAACAGCATAACAGTTTGGTTAAGACCAAGGTTCTGGGATTCCGACGTAGTGGGCTGAAATTCGGCAAATTTTTCCCACCTAGGATGGGCCCAAAACAACAGTGAAGCGGCCAAAAATTTTGGCCCAATTTGAATTTTTGTTCCATCCCAAAGCCCAGCCAGGCTCACAGACACCTCCATTTGGTATAAAAAGTGCAAATCTATCAAACTAGGATTCATTTTTTGACTGGTCAACACTAGCGAATCCCGGAATGAATTTCAGTGAGGTCCCAAACTTTCATCTTATTGAATTCTAATGCTAGTAAAAGACATTACGAGCATTAAAAGAACTAACTAGCCTATCAACCCGTCAACCCGTGCTCCCGCACGGGCTAATTAGAATTAATATAAAAATAAAGCTTATATCTAATAATTATAATTATCTATCTCATGTCCTCTTTCGTTTATTAAATTATTCTAACATATACTCTAAAATACATATTTATTATAGTTACAGTAGATTTTATTTTGCATCACACCTCCATTTGTGTTTGATATATATTTAATTGAACCACTTGTTTGTGAATTGGTATTCTTATCTCTACCATCTTCAATCATACATGAATACATGGTGGCACATATCGTAGGTAGTATTTGCATATAAATAATAACATAAATAATATATTAATAATGATAGAAATAGTAATTTAAAATTTTATATTGGTGCACTTTAATTTTTTTATAATTATATAATTTAGATTCAGATTTAGGGGTTACTTTAACTTTGAATACTGACATAATTGGATAATTTATATGCAAATTTAGGGGGTTATTTGCATTATTTTTATAATGGCATAGGTGGGTAATTCACAAGAAGATTAGAGGTACTTTAAATTTTTTAATAATAGCAGAGACGGGTTTTTTTATAATAGCAGAGGCGGGTAATTTAGATACATATTTAGGAGAGGCGGGTAATTTAGATACATATTTAGGGGAGCGCGGCAGAGGTGGGTAATTCACACGAAGATTAGGGGTTACTTTAGATTTTTTTTATTAGGGGTTACTTCATGATCTGCCAATTTCATATGTGACGGCAAATCATGTTTAATTTATTTGTCCTTGAAATTCATGTGTGAGAATTTCTGACCAAGAACATTTGGATGGAATACTTGGAAGTTCAGGAGGTGGGACTATGGACGATTACAACAAGAGGGGAGCTCGGCTCAGCAGGCAGTACTGGATGAACTCATTTTGTAACGTGGCATTGTGTCATTTCGTTCGTTAGTACTCCTTCGGTCCTAAAAATATAAGGCACTGGAGAGGTTCGAAAGTTCAAAATTGTATGGCATCTTATAATGTTTTTGAAATTAATATTCTCAACCTATAAAATCAGCAAAATGACAACCACGCAATCGGCGAAATGACAACCACGCAATGTATTAAATAGGGATACATGCCTCTTTTATTCTATTCATTAATCGAGAATTGCGAGAATTGCTTGAATATAGGACATTAGGACGGAAGGAGTAGGTCGGAGGGAGCAGGTCATACAGGTGCGAAGCCAGATCAAAATAGCACCGGGGTCTTATATGTTGCACACCGGGATCTTATATGTTGCACACGGGGGTCTTTGTCTTTAAAAAAGAGAGTATAGAACCGTAATCTCTATTGATTTTGTACAAATCTATTAGGTCCGCCGACCCCGACAACAAAGGGCAGCTCCGCCCCTGGTCATATGCCGCTTTCTCAAAAAGTAAAAAGGTTTTCACTGAGCACGAGTTTTCACCAAATAATCCAGCAAAGTGAAGAAAGTTGCTAGTAGAACTTACTATTGATCATTGCAACAGAAGAAGAGGAAGACCTCCCAGCCTGCGTACCTGGTAGGCCGACGTCCCGGCGCCGAAGACGAACCCCTCGGGGAAATCCGACCGGGTGATCGCCGCGGCCCCGGCGGCGAGCGCCCTCAGCGACACGACGGCGAGAACCAGCAGGGCAATCCCTCGCGCGTGCGGCCGTGAACCGGCGCCGTCCTGCTCCATTATCGCGGCTCCGGGCGTCTGTTGGTGCGGCCCTCCGATCTTCTTCTGCTGCTGCTGCTGCTGCTGCTTATTCTTCTTATGCAGCGCGGGCAGAGGCGACGTTGTTGTACTGTAACAGGCACTGGCAGAGGCGATGGCGACGGGGTCTGCACGGCTCGGGGCAGTTGCCGTAGGCCAGCGGTGTCCACGGGCGCTGGTTCCAATCACTTCCAGCCCGGCTTCTTCAGTGGCAGGGGTAGCGAGGCGCGACGTGGATGCGAGGGTATCTTCTCGACGGCCGCCGACGCTCGACGCGTCCCGCCTTCGCCGTGCCACGTAACATTTTGGCCCCCTTTTTTCCCAGAACTGTCTACGTTAGGTAATCTTTATATATAGAAACTGGCTGCGTGATCTTTATCAGGCTTAGGCTGTCTCTAACGGTGCCCTCTAAACCGTTGTCTACCCTGTATACAGAGAAGATTCCGTTTTCTATTGCTCCAGCAGCGTTCTCTAAATAGTCCTCTAAAATAGAGAACGCTACAGGTTTCCTCTATATATAGAGATTCTTTCCTCTTCTCTATTTTTTCTTTACATTTTAAACACTGAATTAAATAAAAATAAAATATGTCCATAGCATTTGAGGTATGATAAATACGTACGTATAAAAATTTGGAACAAAATACGTTTCTAATATAGGGTTTAATGTATAGAGAACGAGATTTAGAGATCGTTGTTGGAGAGAAATGAGATATAGAGGAGAGAATTTTGTAGAGAATTCTGTAAGGCTGTCTCCATCGGTAGCCTGTAAAGCATTCTGTACCCTATATATATAGAGAAGATTCTGTTCTCTATTGCTCCAGCAGCGTTCTCTAAATGGTCCTCTAAAATAGAGAACGCTACAGGTTTCCTCTATATATAGAGATTCTCTCTCCTCTTCTCTATTTTTTCTTTACATTTCAAACACTGAATTAAATAAAAATAAAATATGTCCATAGCATTTGAGGTATGATAAATACGTACGTACAAAAATTTGGAACAAAATACGTTTCTAATATAGGGTTTAATGTATAGAGAACGAGATTTAGAGAACGTTGTTGGAGAGAAATGAGATACAGAGGAGAGAATCTTGTAGAGAATTCTGTAAATAAAGGATATAGAGAAGGATATAGAGAACGACGGTTGGAGATAGCCTAAATGAAGGATATAGAGAATGATATAGAGAACGACGGTCGGAGATAACCTTATATATATTCGGATGGAGGATGATGGAGCAGCTTTATTTAGGTAATAGTGCAGTGGGCATCCTAGTTGTTTGAGAGGACTTTAAGAGTGGGTGAAGAAGCTGCTAGAGCACGCCAAGTCATACAAACAGCACGTCGAACAGGATTTAAACGTTGGCTTGTTTGCATTAATCAGCAAATTTAATTTTCTTATAGCATCTTCAGCAAAATCCCTGCTCAACCCACTACTCGTAAAGTAGCTACCCTGACCCCTTCTCCCACGAGTCCATAGGGAGGCCCCTGCTCGGTCCTTTCCTTTCCGCGTCCGCCCATTCCGCTCCTTCCCCCGCGAGCGCCGCCGCTCCATCGACGTCTGCCCGAGCTTCTCGTCGCCAAAACCGAAGCCAAAAGCCGTCGCGAGCTGCCCGATGTGCCCCCACTCGCACGCGTTTTTTCCCACGCGAGCTCGAGCCGCTCGACGCATCCCTGCACCACCTCCACCGCCCGCGCCATAGATCGAGGCGCGACCGCAGATGGAGAATCATATGGCCATACTCCGTTGCTGCATAGAGCTGCTTGAGCCCCCTCTACATACCCGTGCCCCGATGAGCACGAGCTGCAGTCCGTCACCAGCATGGCCCACTTCGTCTGATCCAAAATGATGATTTTTTTTCCTTTTCTCAATTGACAGAGCTAGTAGTTGTGGATGGACTTTTTCACGACCCAAACTTATGAAAACATGATTATAAGCTAATACCACGTCATCATGTGCATTTTTTATTAAAATATTTATTTCTTTCTTACTTTTTGTGAGTGATGTTGTGAAACAAGTTCAGATTTTGTTAAGTAACTGTGCCCCTAAATATTTTATTCAAATACTAGAATTCAAATGGTGAATTTTCAACATTTTTCCTCAAATTATTGATGCTTATCCCGAGCCATAAAATTCTTGGAAATTTTGAAAACTTCAAGATTGTTAGAATTTTTGTGAGCAATCCTTAATAGCTTTTTGATAGTTTGTTGTTGCATTATGTTCTTGGTAACTTAATCTTTCTCCAGTAAAATTTTGACAATTTTTGGAGCCAGGGAAGTAACATTTTTTGAATTTGGAAGATGGAGCATTATTTTTCGGATGGTTTTCCATGCCGGCCCCACCTGTCAGCCGCACACCGCCCCTCCCCACGCCCCCGGGCCCACGCGTCAGCCCCTCCCTCCGTCTTCCCCGCGCGCCCGCGCCCACCCGTTGGTCGGCCGCGCAGCAACGCCGCTTCGACGCCCGCCGGTTGGCCAGCGTGGCCTCAGGCGGGATTAACCCGTGGCCGCCCGCTCGCCTCCTCTTCCCCCTCTCCCATTTGAACTCCGCCCGTTCTCCTCCCCTGACCAAATCCTCACGCCACCCGCCGCTGCTTCCTCTCCCCGCTCCGACCCGCCGCTGCAATACTCCGCCGTCGGTGAGCCCCCGCTCGATTCCGTGCCGTGCACCACCCCATCTTCCTCCTCGCTCGATCCTGACCGTCCACCGCCTCTCTCACCGCCCGCAGCCCCTCCCCGACGCGTGCCTCCCTCCGCCGCCGCCGCTCTCCGCCGTGACGCCGCACGCCGCCTCGCCCCGCTCACCCGTGCCGCTGGTGGGCACCACCGCCGTGCTGCGCTGCGTGTGCGCACGCGCCTCCTCCCAGTTCGCGCCTCGGGCCGTGCCGCCCCCATCGCCCCCGCGACGCGTGTGCCACGTCGCGGGCGTGCGCTGGCCGCGCCCGTGGTGAGTCAAAGCCACGGCTGGCCTTGACTCCGCCTGGGGCAGGGCTGGCAGCCTGGGCCCGCCTGTCGGCGCCCAGGAGCGCTAGATCTAGGTGGATCTAGCGTTTTCTACCTGGTTTCTTCTATTATTTCATGCTGTGATCTTGTAAATTTCCTAGAAAATTGTATAGATCTCCAAAAATGGTGAAACTTGTTTTGTTTGCTTGCTCTGTGATAGATCTACCAGGAAAAATTATGGTTGAGCATGTTAGAGTCCTATGCTTTAAGTTATATTTTATTCTTTCTAAATCAAGTTAATTGCTTAACTCGCGGCGTAATAGTCCAAAAATGCCAAATTAAATCTTGTTAGATTCCTTGTGAACCTAGGCTGTTTGGTAGGGTTTAGTGTGTTTAATTATTTTCTGCCCTGTAAGCTTATTAATTTCATAACTTTAGTTTGAAAAGTGATAAAATGGCAAAACCACTTCTGTTGCCTTTGTTATCATGTCTTTTGTCTCTGGTAATTCTCTAAGGATTTATGAAAATACTTTGAATATCTTTTAAGATTTAACTTGATTCTAGTAGCTGAGAATTGTAAATAACATAAGTAATTCCACAAAATTAATTTGGCTGCAAATTCAACTCTCATGATTTCCTTTTGGGATCCCCTGTGTGCAAAAATAAAATCATTATTATTCTTGCTAAGTTGTTGTGGGAGCAAGGTCGCCTTCGGTCTTAGAACTAAAATTAGTAATCGAGCTTTGTTGTGCCATTGTTTGCATTGCTTCCTTGTGTTGAGTGACACTCTATTTCCATTTCGTATCATGCCATCTCATTTTCATATCATTGGCATCATTCTAATGCACACATCTCATTCATGCATTATAGTGACCGAAACGCCGGAGGACGAACCCGTTGAGCCCGCCGAGACTGTTGAAGCCGAGCCGGGAGCCGAGTTTGTCGTTGGGCAAGAAGATAGCCAAGGCAAGCAGCTAAGCATGATCCCTTGATCCTCTTAACTTGTTTAGAATTAGTTATCTCAGTTGGGTATATATGTTTATGCTATATGTTTATCTATTGCATCGTCGATCCTAATTTCATGTTATGACTTCCCTTGCTTTTACTTCCATGTTCTTGACACGTGTAGTTAACAACTAATTGATTAAGCAAATGCTTAGCCATGCTTAGAGTTGGTTTTTAGTTTGCAAGAAGCTTCAGAATAGGGTCACCTTGCTCACTACACCACTTTTAGCTATTTTCGCGCTTATTCGGTTTGAATTTTGGAAGTTCGGAAAGATTTAATTGGGAAGTTATGTCATGATTGGAGCGGAAGGTAGGGCCTAGAGAAAGGAGTCTCGGAGGCATAGTCCGCTTGAATCGGTTAAGGACCGTCCGTGGATGACCTCGGATTTGAGCACTTATCGTACTACCACATATCCATTCATGGGGTGGATAAACCAATTACCTTCTAGTTCTCATCTTTGATGCATGGTCCTAGATGCGTGGCCATAGGGCTTTGTAGAGAGGCTTAGGGGTGTCCCCGGTGGACCTAGGTAACTCTCCGCGCAAGTTAGACGTGATGTTCAATGGTTAAAACTTGTTGGGAAAGGTTGATGCGAGTACCCCCTTGCTCAACGTGATCGGTTGAGTGAGTCGCATGGTCCTTGTGTCGTGTGGGTAAAGAAGTACACTCTTGCAAGGTTATTGAATCAATTCGAATTGTTGCCCTCTCGGTCATGAGCAAGCTCATTATCTTATGAATTTCTCATAGAAGTATCGGTTTTGTTGGATGGGTGCATGTTATCACTTTTATGATGCATAGTGGTTGGTTGATTCAATTAACTAAAACTTGAGGTGGGTTGGGCAAGTTAATTAAAATGCTAGGAAGCTAGGTGGTGGAATTAGGGAGCTCATGCTTATCTAATATTACTTAACCCTAAAGTCTCTTTTGTGAGCCTTCATAAGCATAATCCTTGGTCGTTATTTATTCGCGTAAGTCTTGCGAGTACCTTTGTACTCATGTTGCTTTATTAACTAAGATGCAGGTGAGTCGGAAGTGATGTTTGGCCATTTCTACCCCGCCGATTCCGGCGCGGGTGAGGAGTAGGCCGATACGGTTATAATGGTGTCCTTGAACAAGACACCATTGATCTATCTCGTTATGTTTTCCGCTGCGCAATCATTTCGTATTTGGGAATATTATGTTGAACATTAAACTTTATGGTTTACACCCCTCTCTAATGTTAACTGTGAGCCCAAGGCTTGTATCTCCTATTTGAACCTTTAAAATTTCAGATTTGGAACCATCCTCTATGTTACTCTTGTAATGACTAGATGTTTAACATTATATTAAAACTTGCTCTTGTGGATCATCGATGATATATGAGCCTGTGACGGTATGTGTGTATGCATGATCTTGGGCATATAGTGGAGCACATACCGGGACTACTGGATTTGATATCATTTTTGATGAATGATGGATTGGTCCTTTACAATGTAGATGTGGGTTAACCCGTGGCTCGCTATTAGTGCGAGCGCGTGTTAGTCCTCATCTTCATAATAAGGACTGGCAGTTCGCTTAAAATGTTGTTAAATTGGGCGGTTCTCACAGACTTTGTGCTAGAGCTTGTGCTAGGTGCTAACATTGATGTTCACACCTGAAGATGCTGCTAGTGTCCGGTTCTAAATTTCCATATATACATATCTTGTACAAATGATAAAATACAAGAGAAAAAATAAGTTAATGTTGGAGTTCAGTGTAAAAAATCGAGCCTCATAAAGTAGTGATAGGAGGTTGAGTCCCGATCTTCCGAGAGGTACGGTAAACTTGATTGGGGGAGAACTCGACGTTGATGATCCAAGGCTCCGAACGAACAGAACCCGGCAATCACTACACCACTGCTCTGTTGGTTATCACCCGTGTTACACGAATGACCTCGCCACGAAGGTTTATCCCTGCAAGCGCAATCAAGAACACAAGCAAGAACAGGAGATGCAATCAAACAGACTTGATTACGAGATGGGGTCTCACAAACCGATGAACGGTGATACTGTTTGATGACAGAATGAATCTAAGCATAATCCAAACCCTAAAGTGATGATGGCTACTGAATAAAAGGGAGTTAGGGGCGTGCAAGTCCCCTAGACACAACCCTAACGGGTTTCAACATGGTACACGGGCCAACGGCCTAAAAGACGGTGGCACAGCACCCTGTCAGATTCTGGACGCCCACTTGTGTTGACGATTCCTGTCGACTTAGAAGGAATTTTGAGGTGGGATTAGTGCTATTGTAAGCTCTATGAAATTCTGGTTCCAACCATATATAGAACATCCAAATCCAACTCCGTATGTGGCCAGGGCGTCAGTTTTAGTGAAGTAAGGTTCTGGAATCCGAGTTGGAATCGAAGTCGAGTTGGACATGGACTCCTCCTTGGTGTGGACGTCCTAGCTCCTCCTCCTTGAGTCCTTGGCCTTCTCCAAGTCCTTACTGATCCTCTCCATTGTTCCTAATCAATAACACATGCATGGAACCAAGCGTAAGTTCTGAAAAACAATTGACAAGGTTAGAACGTACCTGGAGATCCAACTGTCGCGCACGTGCTCTAGTGATCGGTCCTTGCATTGTATGCAAAGGAGAGATGTCCTCATCATCTCTCAAGTTTATCTCCCAAACTTGGGGGGCAACTCAAGTTTATATGCATTGTCATTTATCTTCTCAAGAACCTTAAAAGGTCCAGCGGCACGTGGCATGAGCTTGGACTTTCGCAAATGCGGAAACCTATCTTTTCTCAAATGAACCCACACCAAATTACCGGGTTCCAATTTTACCTCCTTCCTTCCTTTAATGGCAGCAATTCGATACTTTTCATTCATTTTTTCAATTTGCAAATTAGTAGTTTCATGCAACTTAAGAATAAATTCAGAGCGTTGTGTAGCATCTAAGTTCACAATTTCAGAAGGTGGTAACGGTAGAAAATCAATTGGAGCACGAGGATTGAAACCATATACTACCATAAACGGACTTAACTTTATTGTGGAGTGAATAGATCTGTTATAGGCAAACTCAATATGTGGCAAACACTCCTTCCACAACCTCAAATTATCTTTCAAAACAGCCCGCAACATAGTAGACAAGGTACGATTAACTACCTCCGTTTGCCCATTAGTTTGTGGATGACAAGTAGTAGAAAATAGCAACTTTGTTCCCAATTTATACCATAAAGTTCTCCAAAAATGGCTCAAAAATTTAGCATCCCTATCAGAAACAATAGTATTTGGTACACCATGCAAACGCACAACCTCATTAAAGAATAAATCAGCAACATGTGAAGCATTGTCTGTCTTGTGACAGGGTATAAAATGTGCTATTTTTGAGAAATGATCAACAACCACAAAAATACTATCCCTCCCTCTCTTTGTTCTAGGTAATCCTAAAACAAAGTCCATAGAAATATCCTCCCAAGGTGCACGAGGAATAGGAAGAGGCATATAAAGACCATGTGGATTAAGTCGAGACTTAGCTTTGTTGCATGTGGAGCAACGCGAGACGTAGCGCTCCACATCACGCCGCATCCGTGGCCAAAAGAAGTGAGCGGCCAACACGTCCTCCGTCTTTTTAACACCAAAATATCCCATCAAACCACCGCCATGCGCCTCCTGCAACAGCAAAAGATGAACGGAGATAGCTGGAACACACAGCTTGTTAGCACGGTAGAGAAGGCCTTCACGCAGCAGAAATTTTTGCCACGTTCTTCCCTCTCTACAATTTGCAAAAGCATCTTTGAAGTCCAAATCAGTAGCATATAATCCCTTTATGGTCTCTAAGCCAAAGATTTTATGAGAAAGTTGGGACAGCATGGTATAACGTCTAGATAAAGCATCAGCAATCACATTGTCTTTTCCTTTCTTATGTTTAATGATGTAAGGAAATGACTCTATAAACTCAATCCATTTAGCATGACGTTTGTTCAGATTAGCTTGCCCTTTAAGGTACTTCAAAGATTCATGATCCGAATGTATGAAAAATTCTTTAGACCACAGATAATGCTGCCAAGTTTGTAAAACTCGCACTAAAGCATAGAGTTCTTTGTCATATGCAGAATAATTCAGCGAAGGACCATGCAATTTTTCACTAAAGAAAGCAACAGGTTTACCTCCTTGTATGAGCACTCCTCCAATGCCAATCCCGCTTGCATCACACTCAAGCTCGAAGGTCTTCTCAAAATCAGGAAGTTGCAGCAATGGTGCTTGTGTGAGCTTCAATTTGAGAGTCTCAAAAGCTTGTTGTTGAGCTGGTCCCCATTGAAACGGCACGCCTTCTTTGTGAACCCGTGGAGAGGTGCTGCAATGGTGCTGAAATCCCGCACGAAACGCCGGTAAAAACCTGCAAGACCAAGAAGACTTCGAACCTGCGTGACCGTAGTCGGAAGTGGCCAGCTTGTGATGGCAACAATCTTTGCCTCGTCCACCTCAATGCCCTGTGATGTAACAACATAACCAAGAAAAGACACATGATCGGTGCAAAAGGTGCACTTCTCAAGGTTACCAAACAAACGTGCATCGCGCAAGATATTAAAAACAGCATGCAAATGTTCAAGATGTGCCTCATATGACTTGCTGTAAACAAGGATATCATCAAAATAAACCATCACAAATTTGCCAATGAAAGCACGTAAAACCTCGTTCAACAATCTCATAAAAGTGCTGGGCGCATTAGTTAAACCAAAAGGCATGACTAACCATTCATAAAGACCGAACTTGGTTTTAAAGGCAGTTTTCCATTCATCCCCTAAAGCCATACGAATCTGATGATATCCACTACGTAAATCAATCTTGGAGAAAACAACAAAACCACTCAGCTCATCAAGCATATCATCCAAACGAGGAATAGGATAGCGATATCAAATGGTAATGTTATTGATGGCTCGACAATCAACACACATGCGCCAAATGCCATCTTTCTTAGGAACCAAAAGAACAGGAACAGAACAAGAACTAAGGCTCTTTCTTAGGAACCAAAAGAACAGGAACAGAACAAGAACTAAGGCTCTCACGAATGTACCCGTGGTCCAGAAGGGCCTGGACTTGCCGCTGAATTTCCTTAGTCTCATCGGGGTTGGTCCTGTAGGCGGCACGGTTTGGCAAGCTCGCCCCTGGAATCAAATCAATCTTGTGCTCAATGCCTCGCACAGGTGGTAATCCGGGGGGTAGCTCCGATGGAAAGACATGCATATACTCCTGCAAAAGGTTAGCAATAGCAGGTGCCAAAGCAATGGACGTGACCTCAATGGAATATAAAGCATATTTGCACACTAAAGCATAGCAAGGTCCAGTAGAGGCAGATAACTCATCAAGATCGGATTTAGTTGCCAACAAAACAGGATTGTTTAACTTAGGCTGCTGATTTTCCGAATTGAAAACACCCTTTTGTTTAGCATTATTCTTTTTCTCAGTCTCAAATTGCACAATTTCAGTGGGAGTCATTGGCAGCAACACAATTTTGTTGCCCTTATGCATGAGAGTATACTTATTAGATCTACCATAGTGAATAGCATCAGCATCAAACTCCCAAGGATGTCCCAACAAAAGAGAGCAAGCATCCATAGGCACCACATCAAAATCAGTAAAGTCATGGTAAGACCCAATTGAAAAATGTATCCTTACTGTTTTTATTACCTTTACCTTACCGTTGTTGTTGAACCATTGAATGTGATAAGGATGTGGATGCTCCCGCGTGGTAAAGCCAAGCTTCTTGACCACCTCAACATTCACCAAATTGTTGCAGCTACCTCCGTCAATGATTGTATGCACACAGCAGTCCTTGACGACAAGAAACATGTTGAAAAGGTTGTGACGTTGGCGTTGGTCGTCCTCTCCCACCGTGGCGCTCAAAGCTCGGTGCACAATTAAGGTCCTGTAATTGTTGGTCGCAGATGTACCAAGAACCTCCTCAACGCCGTCATCGGACCCTGAAATGTTAGCTGCAATAATGTGTTCATCTTCAATATCAGAAGCACTAGCATACCCACCATCGACAGTAGCAATGATGGTCCGTTTGCTAGGGCAATCGCGCTGCAGATGGCCAAATCCCTAGCAGCGGTGGCACTTGATGTCGGATGTGCGACCAGTGGAAGTGTGAGCCTTTGCCGCAACACCAGGAGGCGTCTGGGACTTGCTGCTATCGTGTCCCTTGGAAGTTGAAGGTGTAGTGCCGCGTAAAACACCGGTGGAGGGAGGTGTGGCCGCAGAGGGTGCCGCTTTGGCTGGCGCCGGAAACTGCCGTGGCGTGAAGGTGTTGTTCCGCCGTTGCTGTTGATGACCCTGCAGTTGTTTTTCTGCCAACATAGCAAGTTGAAACAAATGTTGTATAGAATGATATTCCTTATAATCAACTATGTCCTGGATCTCACGCTGCAAACTCCCATAAAACCTAACAATCTGGTCTTCCTGATCCTCAACTACCCCACAACGAAGCATACACTTCTGCAACTCTTGGTAGTACTCTTGGACAGACATGTTACCCTGATCAAAGCGTTATAATTTCTTACGAATTAGCATGCATCTCTTCTTTTAACGCAGTCCATGTCTGTGGGGCATTACGTGCAGTGACAAGTTCATTCCACCAAATGATAGCAAAATCTTTAAACTCACTAGTGGCTTGTCTAACTCTATGACACTCTGGAACTAGATGGGAACTAAATTTCTATTCTACCGTCATCTCCCAATCCAAGTAAGTCTCAGCATCATAAGATCCATAAAATGGTGGAATAGAAAACTTAATCTTAGCATAAGGATCATTATCTTGCTCAGGAGCATGAGGACGACGTCTACCATTACCTCCCATACCTTGACGATTACGCAGAAGGCGACGGCGCTGCTGTGCATCAACCTCATCATCGTTGAACTCGTCCTCTGTGTCGTTGTGGGCAAGGCCGCCGGCAGCAGGGACGATGGGGGGGTGGATCATGGTGTGGAAAACGAGCCTCCACGGCATCCAGTCGTGCGGCAAGACCATCAACACTTGTATGAATCCTCTAAAAGGTGGTTGTTGTAGTTGTCTGGTATTTGTTGAAAGCGTCAGTCATCGCCCGCATCATGTCTTTTAGTTCCATATGTGACAAGCACTCAGTATCATCCGGAAGTGTAGAAGGAGAGGTCTCGTCCATCGGCACCTTTCCTGTCATAGTTAGAACAAAACAGAAACGAAGGCAAAAGGTTGTGAACCCTACGACTATACTCATTGAAGTGGAAGTGGAAAAACAAGTAGTAAGATGCGTCTTACCCCGCTCTTACGAGTGTCCTACCAGCACTGTAGGTGGCAAACGGTGACCGGTATGACAACACGAAGAGAGTGGGTGTGATTGCACAGGGTACCTGTTCTGCTCGGGAGAAGGTGGAGCTTGGGAAGGCTCAAGTGCAGTATATGTATGTGGCACACAAGTTAGTAACAGATAGCAATGCTGAATAAGTGTCCAAAGAACTTGACCTAGTTGCTGGCCTAAAAATGTATTAGAACAGTTGTGGCAGCAAGCAAGGAATAAGGATCAAAGATGATGAGCCACAAAGGCAGTACCAGCATGTATCCAACAATGCACATAGAAAACAGCAAATTCCTCCTGTTTTGTCTTTTAGCACTAGTAGGAATCAAATTTTTATTTTTTTGCTTTTATTTTTTTTGATATTTTTGCTCAACTAGGGGCACAAGAGAGTGAACAACACCAAATATCAGCTCAAACCGATGAAAGATATGATCGGTACAATTTCAGGAGCGTTTGGGAAAACTGGTGCTGGAACTTCGTAGCCCGAATCAAGTGCCTTCCTGATTTTTTTAATTTTTTTGAGAACGCTGAACCCGGCGTAGCGGGGGAATCATATGTGCAACTTTTCAAGAGCTTTCCGGAAAAAAAATTCACCTCAATCGGAGTTCCGAGCGAAAAGTTATGTCCGATTTAAGGAGGACTCTCCAAATTAGGGTTTGTGGCGGTGGAAACTGATTTGGATACGAATAGATGGATCGGTGGTGGATGGAAAAGTTTCTGTAGATTGATTTTTTTTGTTTGTGTGGATAGCAGCGGATGGAATAAACAAAACTGAACTAAAACAAATCTAAACCAGCAACCAAACTCAAGCTAGGACACGAACTCAGAACTACGGACTCCGAAACTAAGTTGTGCAAAAGGCCGAGCGAGGGTTGTAGGTTGGAACGAGTAACAATTTATTTAGCTTTTTGTGGACTATAGGATGAAAACAAAATAAATCTAAAGGCACATGAGTATACCTTACGGGCAACCTGATAACTTATACCACTTGATAGGAGGTTGAGTCCCGATCTTCCGAGAGGTACGGTAAACTTGATTGGGGGAGAACTCAACGTTGATGATCCAAGGCTCCGAACGAACAGAACCCCGCAATCACTACACCACTGCTCCGTTGGTTATCACCCGTGTCACACGAATGACCTCGCCACAAAGGCTTATCCCTGCAAGCGCAATCAAGAACACAAGCAAGAACAGGAGATGCAATCAAACAGACTTGATTACGAGATAGGGTCTCACAAACCGATGAACGGTGACACTGTTTGATGACAGAATGAATCTAAGCAAAACCCAAACCCTAAAGTGGCGACGGCTACTGAATAAAAGGGAGTTAGGGGCATGCAAGTCCCCTGGACACAACCCTAACGGGCTTCAACATGGTACACGGGCCAACGGCCCAAAAGACGGTGGCAGAGCACCCTGTCAGATTCTGGATGCCCACTTGTGTCGACGATTCCCGTCGACTCAGAAGGAATTTTGAGGTGGGACCGGTGCCATTGGAAGGTCTATGAAATTCTGGTTCCAACCATATATAGAACGTCCAAATCCGACTCCATATATGGCCAGAGCATCAGTTTTGGTGAAGTAAGGTTCTGGAATCCGAGTTGGAATCGAAGTCGAGTTGGACATGCACTTGTCCTTGGTGTGGACGTCCTAGCTCCTCCTCCTTGAGTCCTTGGCCTTCTCCAAGTCCTTACTGATCCTCTCCATTGTTCCTAATCAATAACACATGCATGGAAACAAGCGTAAGTTCTGAAAAACAATTGACAAGGTTAGAACATACCTGGAGATCCAACTGTCGCGCACGTGCTCCAGTGATCGGTCCTTGCATTGTATGCAAAGGAGAGATGTCCTCATCAATTAGGGAGAATCCCTACTCAAGTAGAGATTTAAAATAGGGACTATAAGTTATGACAACCGATCAGTTTGGCTGCATTGGCGGCTTCACACCAATATGACAATCTGCAAGGTGAAATAGAAAATATGGGAAAGGAAAAAAAATGCTGAAAAGAGGTGACGATAAGATAGCAAAACAGAGGATCGTGAAATATTGGAATTTTGTATAAATAAGTGTTTTAGAACGCAGAAGTACAAAATAGCATTTATTTTATATTATTTAGCCTGAAATATTTAGCCTGGACATCTATGGACTAAAAGAAAGAAGTATTGTACTTCGTTTCTTATTTGGCCCTATCCTTGTCCCACCGGTTCAGCCCTGGTCATTAGGCATAGCGCTTGGGAGGAAAAGATGGCTCTAGCTTCCACCATACGAGCAATGGTAAAATTCCGTGTCAGTCATAGGGAGGACAGTAGCTCCTCTGGAATGGAAAACTATGATTCCTTCATTCCAAACGTAGAATGAGAAACCTTTCCAAAGGAATCCATTTCTTTAAATTTCCTTTGGAATTCCTACAATTCAAACAGGCCCTACTCTTCATTATTCATAATGTGCAATTTACCTCATGTTTTCTGAGGGAAACTGCTTGCTGCATGCTTGGCATTGTTTTGTGACTCGGCCCATATATCAAGCAATAATGCTACTCTTGTTGAGACACCAAGGGAACATAGACGCTACAGCTCTTGTACTTCTATAGACACAAATTTCAAAACCTGCTTTGATCGAAACAATAAGACCACAAATCATCCTAAAAGTGAATTCGTATTGCTTCAAGAAAAACATTTCTAAACTAAAATCAACAATTTCAAGGTGTGCTGCCATGATTTGACTCCATAAACACAAGAGAGAAAATAGAAAACATGATCAGTATTTAAGCAGTCTTCGGCTTGGGCTTGAGCCTCTTCAGTTGTGAGTACAGGAAAACTCCAGCAAGTGCAATCGCGGTACCTACAGACACAAGGGAAAGCAAGTAGCTGTGAGATAACAGAGGAATGCAATCAATCAAAAGGAGAGAGAAAAAAGTGCGACCAGCAAGGTTACCGAGGGAATTGATAGGAGAAACAGGTGTCCTGAAGAACAGCACTGATGTTACAATGACCACGACACGCTTAACACAGTTGCCCACAGAATGAGTAACAGGAGACACCACCGCCAGAATCATGTACGACACCTTCAACAAAATCAAACGAGAAATAATGAGACACTGAAAACAGCCTCGGAACACGTGCATAAAGGAAAAGAAAGAATACATCAAGGAACTAAATCTTAAACAGCCATTTTTTACAGGTCTTATTTTGGTGCAAAATACTAGATATAGTATTCATGAACATTGAATACGAGAAGTTCCGATGGCATTATCAACTGGAACTCAGGAAAAAATTAAAAAAAAAATGAAACTATTCAGTGGAAACTTATAACCGATTCTTGAAAAAAAAAGAACACGAGACATTCTCAAAACTACAATTGGCAGTGCCCAAATATAGTTCCCATTTTGAAACAGTCCCAATCAAAATGGAAGTGTTTCATGAATACTTCTCGTCTTCAATGTTCATGAATACTATATAGTTCCCATTTTGAAACAGTCTCAATCAAAATGGCATCAAGCATAGTATTTTTTATGTTTATGGAGCTTGCTCTGAAGGGGGCTTTCTAAGCCATATCCTTAGGATGTAGTCCAAAATTGAACTAAATCCTGATAATTCTCAGATCAATTCTCCTCCAAGCAGATCATTAGCAACTTAATTTGTATCAGCTACAAATGCAGCAGAGTTTGGATTCTAAGGCATCGGGTTGATTAAACACTGCTGCCTCCCTGTGGAACGACCGCATTTCGCGGCTCTGCTCGACCCTTCACGTGTCGCCACGTCACTCCAGTGTGAGAGGAGCACGCAATGCTGACTGGTGGGCCCTGCTATGCGAGTTGTGACTGCTCCCACTTGTGCCAGGCACCGCAGAGTGCGCGCGTTCTGAGGCCTGCTCACCGTGCCAAAGTCCTCTGTGCACTCTAACCCTAGCCTCCCTCTCTTCTCTTAGCCGCCGCCTCCTCCCCTCCACCCCAATCTCTGTACCTCTCAGCTTTCTCCTCCGATCTAGCAAGGTGCGAGGAAGCACCACGAGCAAGCCTGACGGCACAACAAATCCACGCGGTGAGCAGGCCCGGGTGAGCCTTGGGATCTCGACGCCCCGCCACATCCCACCAGAGATTCGGCGCGAGCAATTGAGGGTGGCCCAACGACCTCCTCTGTGTGCCTCCCCGCGACGACTCAGAAGCGAGCAGAGGTTTCCTTCCGTCCAACGTCAGATCTGGTGAGATATTCCTCCTGCACTCTCTCCGATTCGTTCTTTAGTTTCCTTTCATCCTTCAATTTTGTTTAGATTTTTCCATGCTTCTTTTTTGGATGTGGCTTACTATTCAGATAAGGATGGGCAGTTGCTGATTCGTTCCATGGATGACAAAGAGCACAGTACAAGTTGCTTCTTCAAGAAGGAGAAGAGGAGGGAACACAAATGTTTCTCTCGGGTCTTGATTTACCTATGGGCTGTGTACTGCGATGTGGCATACCAGGAGAGGAATGTGGATAAATGAAGCTGCTTATTTTGTAAGATACTTTTCCTCCTCCTGTGACCTGACTTGATTGCTATGTGATTGGATTTTTTATATTACAGTTCATACTTTTAAGGTTCATAATTTTGGTAATGCAAAAGCTTGTGCTTGAATGAGCTCCATGTTAGCAATACATTCGCAGGGATCATCCAATAGGTTCAGGTTGAAAATTTTTTACGTGTGATATTTACTTTCAAACTATTACGCTCAAGTCATAGATTGTGAAGAAAAGCAGAGATGCTATTTTTGCAGGCTCAAAACCATACTAGCAAAGAGGGCTCTTTGATCTAAACCTAAAATTATGTTGTTGCTATATGGATGTACTGCTTACAACTAGATTCAAACTACTGTAGTAATCAGTGATGGTGCTTTGGATTTAAAACAGAGGGAACAAATGGGAGAAAGAATTCAAATTGTGAACAATTCTTTATAGCATCAGTAATAAAGGAGAAACTTGATCTCACGTTGTCATGAACTAGATTAAGATTTCTGTGCTTTGCAGATCGAATAAAGTACTCATTGTGGAGGCTGTCAATGTGCATACTACATAAGTAAATAATGTAAACAATTTTATTTCTATTTCTTCCCTGTGCTTTGAAGCTATGAGTTCTGATTGGGCGGGTAATGTTTGACTGTTTGTAGCTGTGGGTTCTGATTGCTCCTTTCACTAACTTTTGATTGAACTATTGCGCCTCTAGGATTTGTTCTGCACGTGTATTAGTTTAAGTTAGCCTTGCAAGATGGTTTTTGATTTTGGGTGCTCCTGCTCTCTCTAAATGTCCTGCTGCATATGTAGTAGTTGGCTACCTAGGCAAAGGGTTTAGCTCTGAAGCTAAATTTCAAGACAGCATCCTCATAATTTTTTAAAGATGCTCTTGCTATTTTCTGTATGCCTCATCCAAATGTCACTACATGTGTCTAGGGTAGCCACAGGAGCCCTAGAGATGATGCTGATCACTTTAATTTTTCTTTTTTGTCAACACAGGATCCTCATCCAGATATGAGTAATTCTTTGTTGTAATGTATGCTTGTGCCTTAGTCATCCTGTTTGATCACATTTCAGACAATAGCATGAAATTGTTAGTCAACTTATTCTTGTCTTAAGACTGAATGTTAGTTTGTTAACTAGGAAATGTATCCTCACAAGCTGTTACATGCCCTAGATAATGATAACATTGTTATCCCAAGTTTGAGTGTTAAAGAATATGATCTTGGTGACTGGGAATGGGAAGCTTCACGGGCTTCTGATCCTCAACCACCTCCAAAGGTCTTAATTCAAGAACATTAGCTTCATTGTCTGGGATGTTGGTTGTCAGGACAAGGTAAGAATAAGACCTCTTCTTTGGGTGATGATACTTTTGATATTGAGCTGTTTGGTGTTGCCAATTTCATGTGCGATAGGACAATATGAAATTTAGCACGCACATAATAGGGAATTTTACTTTAGACTTGACGTTTGATATATTTTTTAGTTCTTGTCATCAATAATTCAGAGTATAATGCAGGTTGACTTCAATCTCCTATGAGGAACATACCAGTCTAGCAACATTAGGACCTTTATGATAGTTTACTTCTAGCAAGGTGTTCTTGCGGTTTGGTGACTTCCATGTTTATGTTTAGTAGATTCGGTCCCTGTAGAGGCACTACTTTCTGAACCATTCCCTGCTTCTTTTCATGTTTATACTTTTACTCTTTTGGTTGGTGTTCCTTTTCCACATGCTCAGAAGGTAACTGTATGTGAACAAAAATCAATAACGTTAGATCAAAAGGAGAGCTGCAAACAAAGACTACATATGTCTTACTCTTTTTTTTACAGAACATATAAAAAAAGAGTTCTGTTTTCCCTTCATACTGACTCCTTTTCCATGTATATATCCGTAACATTTTTTTGTTTGTTTTCCTTTTGGATTGCAGGTTGGACTGGCAGTAATGTAGATCTCTACCACAGCTTGAAATTATGTTTTAATTATAACTTCTCAATGGTTTATATAATTTTCATTTTCTGTGGCATCTGCAGCAATCCTATCGGTTTATATAATTTCCATCAGCAGACGAGCTTGCAGCTCGGTGGTTGTGCTTGAGAGCTGGGAGCCAGCCGGCCGGGGCTCGAACCCCAGTCCTGCATGCCTTCAAGCAAAGGCTGGGACCTCAGTCCTTTCTCTAAAAAAAAATCCCATCTATTTTTGCTGCCCTGAATGGCAGTTCAAACCTGAAGCCACTTGATTGTACAGAATTCCAGATTTGCATGCACAAACAGTAATTGATTAAGTGTTTTTTAACAGTGATGTATTTAATGACAAAATCTTTGTAAAATATAATGGCAAAAATGAAGCATTTTAATCTCTATTGTGATCTCGCTCCAATTGTTTCTATTATGATGGTCATGATAGGGCGCGCGAAGCGCGCCTAATGTTCTAGTAAAAGGTAATTCTTGATGCCATTGCAACTACTGCAAGCTACATATGAGAAATAAAAACTGTATGGATTTGCAATCTGCCCATCTCTGAGCTTTGCATAATTTTTTTTTCTCATAGGAGAGCTGTGTGTCATTTCATTAAAAAAAAGAGAATATTATGTACAGAGAAAGGGCTAAAAACCTTCCAAACACACCCAACCAACACAGACTAGGAGTGCAGGGCAAGCAACCAGGAGAGCAGCTCATGGAGTGCAGAAGCACCAGCCATGCACCATAGGCTGCTCTCATTGGCCACCACTTTTGCATAAAATTAAAACACAAAATAGATAACAGACTGCAGTCTCGAACTCAAGATCGAATACATCACAGAGTAGATGAGTGACTTGATGACTAACCTGTTGATATGCGTGGAAACACAGTGCAGCAAGCAGAGACCTTGTAAGGACCTGGTTTACATTCAGACCCTACAAACACATAAAGCCAGTCAGAATTTACCTTCATGGTTCTGCAAAGTGAAATCTTTTATCAATCTTTTTCTTTTTGCAAGCAATGGATTTAAAGTGAACATTGTTACACTTACAGCAGATTGCAAGAATGAAGGAGTCATTTTGACGCCTTCTGTAAAGAAGGTAACAGGGGCCAATAGGAAAAAGGACATCACTGTAATGATAGAGAAGAGATTAATGTTGTCCAAAGATTCCTGATCCTGCGCAAAGGGGACATATGAAGTGGATTCAGAATTAGAGATGGAAGTGTACAACTGCACAAGACAGATGTGAGAAAGAAAAGAATCCAATTCAAGTTCATAAATAAACCATATTTAAGACGCAAATCTAGACATTTTAGTTACCTCTTTCTTAACCATAAGCTTCTTGCTCAGTACATTACGAGATTGGAAGGTAACATTTGAAGCCATTGCACTCCAAAAGCCAGCCCTGTTATCATATAATTACCAGCAAGCTAAATACTTCATAGCAGAACTCAGAGAAACTAATAAAAAAGAATTCAAGAAATGCCATGGCCATGTTTTTCAACTGTACATAAGCTTTAAGAATGATTTTCATAAGGTATATGTTGCTGAGAGAACCAGTTTTAGAACACTAGCTTCTTGAGCATTATTCGTTTATGCATTATGCTGCATCACAATTACTGTTTGAAACAATAAATTTCATTTACCATGAACAAGATCCAGATTCCACTCAATGTCACCATTATTGATGCCTATATTATTTTCCTCTTTCTTTCCCCCCCTTTTTTTTGCTGGTTAATGTTGAGTTTCAACTCTAGCCTACCCCAATTGGGACTCAAAGGCTTTGTCGCTGATGTTGTTACAATAAAATTGCATTTATCCGGTTAAGTATTTCCTGTTAGCACTTGTAGATACTTTAGCTCACAATTTGCTAGATGACATATCATAATATGAATAAAGCATAGTTATAATTTTGTACGAAACATACTAAAGCTAAATACATCAGTAAGAGAGTAACCATAATTATGTCCATGCACACCAACATATAATATAAAAGAGAAACACAATGACACTAAAAGCGCGTAAGGCATTTGACAGAAGCTCTTATCCTCTATAGTTAAGTTTTGGTACACTTGGATCCAAATGATAGTGATTGTTACATACCAGTTAAAGGATGCCTCAGTAAGAGATGCCAATGCTACACCACCAACAATTGGAAGAAGAGATAATCCTACCCAAACAGTAGGTAACTGCCATGCCATTCAGTATAAGAAGATAAATGAATTTCAAATTTCAAAACCTGTAGAGTAGCTTGCACAAAATTTGTACAGGGACAAAAAAGTTACCTCGCCAAGGAAAATTGCGGAAAGAACAACAGAAAAGAAAGGTTCCATAGCTTTGATGGTATGTGTAAATGACACCGCAACCTTCCCAAGGCTCATGTTGGTGAAAAGATTGCCCATAGTATGGACAATAGCCAGAGGTACGATGGCTAAAAGCTGAAAAAAAAAAAGGAACCAAATTTCAATACTGATCCAAATGATGAATAACCTAAAGTTCGTAACACAAATCAAAGGTGTCTACCTGTGCTCCAGAAATCTTTGGTCTCTTCAGAATACCAGTGATCCACATAAAAACAGCGACTGCAGCTCCAACAGCAAATTGAACTTCTGTAATGTTTATGGGGTACGGGAAAACCTTGAGAACCTGTCATATACAGTAACAGCAAGAAAAAGTTGCAGTTTATCTTCATGGATATCGACAAATCTAGTATTCTGTAGCAAAAAGAAACACTCTAAGCTAGCAATCACAATACACTGAATATCAGTTCTGCATGCTCAATAAAAACATATCTGGGGAAGAATGATTTTTACATTGCAACATTCTTTTTCCAGCGACATTCTCTACAAATGACAGTACTGAAGCCAGGGCTGAGTAAACCAGCATATTAATGAGAGGAATTGAAAAAACATTTATTCAGCAAAGTGGCCGCTATTACAATTAGAAATGTGGCCAGTGGTCAATAGGCCAGACTGTTGGAAGCCATGTCTGAACAAGGTCAACATAGTTTTCAGCCAAATATAATCTTATAAGTCCAATCTAAATTGAACATATGCAAGGCCCTCATAGGTACCTTGCATGAGACAAAAACCACCAAATCATTGTAGTATCTCATATATATTAGCAGTAAACATCTGCACACCAAAAGCAGAAAAGAATCTCTACTTTCTTGAAATATGTTCACAACACTTGTCCATTTATTCACTAAGAGGGCCAAAAAGACAAAGAGTGATACAAAATCGCAATCCATTTCTACACTTCTATAGCAACAAAATACCACTTATGGCAAACATCGTCATCCTACAGAGATAAACCCGGAATTCAATACTAAACAATCAAAATCAATAGTTTTGTGGAGCAAAGAGTGCGAGATTCAAAACGGTGAAGCAAATGAAACATGAAAAGAACTACTCCATATCAGAATGGGCGTCTCATGCACCAACTAATTCTAGTTTTGCCCAGCAATTGATGCGGGAATCCACTCATTCATACAAAACAACATCAGTCCGTACCCAAACAGGACAGCTGTTTAGCCGCAATCTCAGCCAACCAATTACTATCTCATATCAACAACGCTCGCCCACCCAAGTTCACGGCATCGCCTCTGGTCCACTCACTCACCTGCTTGTTATAGATGTTGAAGTAGATGTTGAAGAGGTACCAGAGGCCGAAGAACGCGCCGAGCTGCAGCGTCTTCAGGAACCCGCCGCCTTCCTCCTCCGCCTTCCCAGCCTTCCCGGCCGCGGCGCACGCCACCGTCCGCTGGCGGGCCTTGCCCTCCCGATCAGTCGAGACCGGCAGCAGGCCGTGCCCGAGGCCGCGCGGGCCCACGGCGCCGCATCTGGTGGAGGCGGCAGCTGCAACGGCTCCGGCGCCGGCGCCGGTGGAGTCGCGGATCGGGCGAGCCGGGAGGAGGGGCCGGCTAGGGCTGCGGCCCACCAGTGGTCGGGCGGGGCACGGCCGGAAGGCCGCGGCGCTCTGCATCCCGAGAAGGCTCTAGAACCTTCGCGAGAGGGTTGAGGGGGGCCGGCGCCGGAGCCGAGAGCAGTGGAGCGGTCGAGGTGGCGGGGAGGGTGTAGAGGAGTAGTGCGGGGGGGTATGGTGAGATTTTAGCGGCGTGCGCGCGGGATGAGCTGGCTCCATGGGATGGGGGTAGCTGTTCCACTGACGTGTGGGGCCGCGCGTTGGCTCCGTGGGGGCTCGGTTGGTGAGGAGAGCACGGGCGCACGGTCCCGCGCTCAGGCTCAGCTGCTCGGAGAGATGGGACTGGGACTGGGACCGGTAGATATTGAACGGCAGAGGGGCTGCGCGTATCAAAGGGGATTGGGGGTGGGTGGACCGTGGAGTAGAGGGTGGTCACTTTCGCTGGGTGATGAATCAGGCCAAGGAAACTTTTTTTTTGGAACGAACAGGCCAAGAAAACTTTGGCTATGCTTGGATGCTGGCCACAACCAGCCATGCCATACTTGTGGCGGCGCCAGAAAAAGATGAGGCAGCTGTTTGGATGGTTCGTCGACGCAGCTACAGCTTTTTATGGACCAGCTAGTGTATTTTCTTGCCACAGCTGTGCCGCTGATTTTTGACGTCGCAATTGTGGCGGCGCCGCAGATGCGGTTGTGGTGAGATGTGGCCGGCAATCAAGCAGACTCTTTGACCTCAATTCTTCGGAAACGGAAAAAAAGAGTAAGATAAGGAGGGCAGGCTAGGCAGCAGCTCGGGGAGAGAGACCTATACTTATGCAAAAGGTGAACGACGTGCATTCTGAGTTGCACATTTGGGAAAAGGAGGTGTCGAAGGGTGATACGAATAGGATAAAAGAGCTTAAAGAAGATCGAGAAAAAATGCGCAGAGGGTCAATGACTGATGCCTACCTTGTTGCGCAGATCGAACAAGAAGAAATTTACTGGCTACAAAGGGCTCATGCAAACTGGATGAAACATGGAGATCGTAACACTAATATTTCCAAAATTGTGCGGCCCATCGAAAAAGAAAGAATGCAATAAAGGGGCTGGCGGATGATCTGGGAGCAACGCATGAGGAGAGAGACGTGATGTGCAGACTAGTGCAAGATTATTTTGTGAATTTATTTACATCAAAAGTGCAGTACTGTTATCGCCATAATTTAGTTGGGTCAGAAGATGGGCCACGAGCAAGATGGACTTAAAGGATAATTGTAATGGGCTTGAGAATCGGCCCCTGCGCGGGTGTTTTAAGGCCAGGATTGGCTATATATCTAGATAGTTTTGTGCGTTTAAATTACTTTAGATAGAGATAACCAGAATTCATGTCGTAGTTAGTTAGGATTGATTAGAGAGGCAAGTCTCCGGACTATAAATATCTACCTTGGACTACGAATAAACAGAATCAATCAACCATTCGCAAACAACTCTCGGCGCATCGCCACCCCTGTTCTAGGGTTTCTCTCGGGTAAGTGCCGTGCAGCCTGCGTGATCGGGGCAGCATCATTCCTGCCTGTTTATCTTTGTATTTCTCGTACTGAAGCGTTGTTAATGGCGAGTAACACTAGTTATCTTAACGCTTATAGGGATGCACCGGCTTTTTCATACTATATTCATGCGTTGCTTGTCACCCGTAAGCGTTTAGCTGTCCTCGTGCCCGATCTCGAGTGTAAGGGCAGTGCCTTGCTCTGTTTCGATTAGTAGATCTAATCTGTTATTGTTAGTCTTTGTTCATCAAAGATTTAGCTTAATATCCACATGATTAGGGCCTTTAAACGAGTTAAATGATCCGGCAGTACGTTTGATGCTTTGTATTAACCTAAAGAGGGATAATTCCGGAAATCGGCTTTCTGTTGGTTTTTAGGCCTCTGTTTAGGTTGCTATTCCGTTATCTTTCGTATTTGTTAGGCTTAGCTACGCGTAGGATGTTCCAGTTATGCAGTGAAAGCTTAACCGTCGTAGATTGAATTAGGTTATTGATTACAGAGCAAGTTTATATTACTATCGGATATATACGCTTTGTTTAAATATTTAGATCCAATCTGATACTGGAAGACAATCGGCTCTTTACAGCCGATATCAGGGATGACCCGATAAGCTGATTACGGCTCGGACTAATATTTGAACGTGTCTGTGCGTGCAGGAAACTAACTGAAATCACTTCTACACCTTCCTGATCAGGTACATGGTTAGGTGGCACGCCTAACAACCCAAACACCAGGTCGTGTGCCGGATCCTGGGCCGTTGACCGAGGGACCGAAGCCCACCAGCAGTTCCGGGAGCCTCCCGGCTCCTCGTGTTGCCTGTTGCTGCTCGCCGCTGGGTTTTGACCGACAACACATTCTTGCACGACCGGTGGGACCATCTTCATCGACTACATCAACTTCCGGCGTCGGGATGTCGAGGGAGGATCCAATCACATACGAGGAGCTGCCTGCTGAGCACAAGCAAAAGTACGATGAGATCAAGGCTCTCTTCGAAGCCGATCTCATCAGCTCTTTTGAGAAGATCCGTCACCACGGCATTAGGTGGAAGGGGTTCTCACCTGAAGGTGCTCTTGATGACGTGGACCTATCCACTCCTTCAGAGGATCGTACTAGAGCTCTGCGCCAGGAGGTGAACTACATGGTGGCCCACTCACTGCATCGGCACTTCGAGAGCCTGGTAAACGCTTTTGAGCGTGTTGCGCTGCGCGTGGTCCAAGAAATCATGAAGCATCAGTACTCTCCAACGGGACCTACCTTGGGAAGCCACAAAGGAGAATTGTCGTTCCAGGCCAAGCCACCGGTGCCTTATGCGTTCGCGGCTCCAGAATCACATGGTTCACCGACTTACGTCATCTACAAGGTGGAAGGTGACCCTATGGATCACCAGTTCTTCAGCGAGCCGCCCAAGGAGATCCCACATGGGTACATGTGTGCTTATATACCGGACAGCAATAATCCGGTACATTCGGTGCAGAGGGCGGCTGGAGGAGTTTTCAGAGTAGATGCTGACAAACAAGCATGGCTAGCTACTTACGCCACAGGGCTGAGTCATGACAACACGCACTCGGCCCCAGGAGCGTAGACGGTAGACCAAATCAGCGCCATCCTAAGGGATCAATTTGGTATTTTACCAAAGAGGCGGGCGATCAGCTATACTAAGCCGTATCCTAGTGAATATGACTTGATACTCCTGCCGCCCAAGTATCGGCTCCCTGAGTTCACCAAGTTCAGTGGAGCGGAAGGATCTAGCTCCATCGAGCATGTGAGCCGATACTTGGCGCAATTAGGGATGATCTCAGTATCAGATCCCTTACGAGTAAGGTTCTTCTTGCAGTCTCTTACGGGGCCAGCCTTTGGATGGTACACTTCATTGGGCCCTGACTCGATCCGCACCTGGAAGCAGCTGGAGGAGCAGTTTCACATCCAATACCATTCGGAAGCTGCGGATGCCGGGATTGCTGATTTGGCACAAGTCCGGCAGAAGCGAGGGGAAACCGTGGCAGAGTATATCCAGCGCTTCAGAGAGGTCAAGAACCGATGCTACTCGACCCGTATTTCAGAGAAGGAGGCGGTTGAGTTGGCATCCTTGGGACTGGTAAAGCCGATCAAGGATCTGGTCTTCCAGTTGGAGTTCAATTCTTTGGTGCACTTGGTGCAGAAATTAACATCATATGAGCAGCGCCACCCAGAATGATACCAAGACAGGTTCAAGCGTCAGGTAACATTGATCGACGTAGAAAACACTGAAGATTCTGGAGATGACCAAGAAGTAGCAGTTGCAGAGTGGACTCGGGGGGCAAATCCTGTGTCCTGTAAGTGGGTGAAGCAGCAGGGGCCTGCAAAATGTTTTGACTTTGACGTGAGCAAAGTTGAGCAGATATTTGATCTGTTACTAAAGGGAAAGCAGTTGAAGTTACTTGAAGGCTATAAATTTCCTACAGCACAAGAGCTGTAAGAAAGGTCATACTGCAAATGGCATCATTCTTTCACCCACAACACCAGCGACTGCAAAGAACTCCGTCAACAAATCCAATCAGCTATTGAACTAGGCCGATTGATCTTAGGTCAATATGCCATGAAGGTCGACACCCAGCCCTTCCCAAGCATGAATATGGTAGAGCGTTATGACTGATCTGAGAGATGACAATTGGATTTCGCATTTGGCATTAATATGGCAAGGCCTGCGCCACGTTGCTATGTTAGGAATGAAGAGGCTGATTCCTGCGATCGGCCCCAAAAGGGGGAAAAGGGATATATCACGGAAGAGCAAGTAAGGCACGTGAGGAATCAGCGGCCGGCTTCTTCCGATCTCCTCAAAAAGTATGAATACCAGTACCAGCAGTGTCTCCAGCGTGAATAGGAGGATGAAGAGTATGAGCGCCGTACTGGGAAAAGTTTGAAGAACCGGGGAGATACACGTGATTATTGGCATTGCCCGTTCTTCAAATATTGCTGGGACTCCAGTATGAGCCGATTGCCCACTATCGAAGATTGCCCGGACTGCAGATCTCGAAAGCGTGATGCAGAAAGGGTCTCGGTGTTTCGACATTTGGGACCTGTGCCGCCCCAGCATGAGCAAATTCAGCCACCATGTAAAAGGGAGGACTTTGAAGAGGAGGAGGATAAATATCACCGGCCGCGCTGGTGCCCTGATGGACTTAACCGTTCCCAAACATGCAGGGTACAGCGGCTGCGCAGTCTGGAGGAAGCCGAGGCCAGATATCTTGAGACGCTAAGAAAGGCGCGCTCGGATCTGGCGGACAAAGTTCATTACACCCAGAAAAGGGAATCGCGCCCTCCTAAGAAAGAGTGGCGTCCAAAGCCAACAAGAGCTGATGCGAAAATATCGGCTGACGCACATATGGTGTTTGTACTCCCCGCGGAGTTCCACGCCCAAGGTCTTGAAGGTTTACCGGGAGCCCAGCTTGAATTGGGGCCGCGGCCAATCAAATTCGAGAAGCCCCGAGCGAAGAATTACAAGCATTTGAAGGCTTTATACCTCAAGGGTTACATAAATGACCAGCCTGTCAACAAGATGTTGGTCGACACCGGTGCAGCGGTCAACATAATACCATACTCAGTGCTGCGCCGGTTGGGGCGGTCCACTGGAGATCTAATCAAGACCAACGTCACGCTGAGCGTTTTCAGCGGCCAAACATGAGAGACACAAGGCGTCCTTAGTGTGGATCTGATCGTGGGAAGCAAGACTGTCCCCACCTCTTTCTTCATCGTCAATAGCAAGATTACATACACCGTCCTACTTGGCAGGGATTAGATTCATGCCAACTACTGCATCCCTTCCATGATGCACCAATGTCTGATTTAGTGGGATGGAGACGAGGTAAAGGTGGTTCATGTGGATAACTCGATCGAGATTTCACACGCCGCCATGAGCATTTGGGACGCAGACGATCAAGAGCTGATTTCAGGAATCAGCTTAGAAGGCTGTGATCGCATGGAGGCTACAAAAAATGGGGTGGGGCTGGTCTTATCCACTGGCGTTATAGAGTAGACGAAAGGGCGAGCTGTTCTGACGCACTTGGCAAGGCCGATTCCCGCGATCGGCCCCAAAGAATAAAATGTAAACTTTTGATGACAAGTGTTTTGCATCATTGTAGCAGTTACAAGGAGGCCCGCTCTAGCAACCGGCCATACATCGATTATAAAGTTTCAAGGATTAATGAAGATCATAAAGCGGCCGATCTTAACAATCGGCCGGAACTCTTTTCATCACATTCTTTGTCCATTTGCAGCGTTGACTTAACAGATGACGGAAAGTTAGGATACGGGTTTACGTCGGCTGACGAGCTCGAAGAGGTTAATATTGGTCCTGGGGATAAGCTGTGACCAACATTTATCAGCAAAAGGTTAAGCCCGTGTCTACGAGAGCTGATGATAGCTTTGCTGAAAGAATACACAGATTGTTTCGCCTGGGATTGCACAGAAATGCCTGGGTTGGACAGGAGCATCGTCGAGCATCGGCTCCCTCTCAAGAAGGGATTTCGGCCGTTTCTGCAGCGAGCGCGGCAAATGAAGGCTGAAGTTCTGGCGGAAGTCAAGAAAGAGGTGGAGAAAATGCTAGAAGTAGGATTCATCAGCCCGTGCAGGTATGCCGAGTGGATTTCAAGTGTCGTACCTGTGCAAAACAAAGATGGCCGATGGCGAGTCTGCGCGGACTTCAGAGACCTCAACAGGGCTACACCTCAAGACGAATACTTAATGCCTGTCGTGGAGACATTGATCAACGCGGCTGCTGGTCACAAGATTCTGAGTTTCATGGACGGCAACGCCGGCTACAACCAGATTTTCATGGCTCCAGAGGATATACACAAGACCACATTCAGAGTACCCGGGGCAGTAGGATTGTTCGAGTATGTGGTCATTGTCGGTGTTTTTACCATCGGCCTACCTTGGGATACCCTAAGGCAGGTGATTATTTGGTGAGGGATCGCCGGATCTGGAACTTGAAGGTGAACGCAAGGACACAAGCACAAATTTAGACAGGTTCGGGCCGCTAGAGTAGCGTAATACCCTACGTCCTGTTTTGGAATGTTGTATATTGCGCCCTGCGCTTGGGTGTTGAGTTGTCTATTGGCTGCTCTCTGTTGGTTCTCTGTCTATCGAGGTATCCCTGCCCTCCTTTATATATCCCAGGGGATGGGGTTCCTAGTAGGATTATAAGGTAGGAGTCCTAGTAGGATTATAAGGTATGAGTTCTAGTAGGATTACAGTGGAATCCTAGTAGGAATCAGACTTCTTTTTCCTCACGGGTAGCTTCCTAGCGGTACCCAGGGGATTTATCACTGACAAGCCCCCGAGCTCTTCATAGCCGAGTACTGCAGACATTTCGAGTACTTCTGAATTAGTCTTCGGCTTCTTCTGAAACTCCATCTTAAGGTCTTCTTCGAGTACTTCCTTGGTTGCATCAAGGCTATGAGGTGCTCATGCCCCGAATAGCTTCAAGTGTTCTTTTGTATGGGGTGCGATGGAAAATCGCACTCCATATGGAGTAGCCCCCGAGCCTTAGGTTGAATCGAAGAATCAAGCTGAGGGTCAAATTAGTCTTGAATCTTCTTTTCTTATCCTTCGAGTACATTCGAAAAATACATAGTCGATGACACGTATCCTGCAGCCCCCGAGCCTTGAATCCAAAACCCTTAGGTTCGGAAAAAGGATCCAAGAATCGTGGCATTGGTGTTACTCTGAAATTCCGAGAAAAACTCTTCGCCTTCTACACAGTGAAATTGAGCCTCCCGCTGGTTTATTTAACCGCGCGGTGACTTTGGGTTTCTTATGCACTCTCAGTTCAGTGTTCATATGAGTCATCTTCGAGTAGTTTTGCGGCGTCCAGCCCCCGAGCTTACGAGCCAGGAGAGCCGAAGGAGCCATGTCAAGTAGTGTGCATTGCCCAGCCCCCGAGATTGGGAACTAGTGGAACTGTGATGGCACGCCGTGCTGCCTGGAGGGTTGTTGCCGAAGATTGATTTGAAGAAAGACAATGCATACATTATGTAGCATAATGCAAAGATACCGAGTAGTACTCAGTAATAATGTGAAGACACCAAAATTTATTCGGTGTAAAAATTGCTGTGTCGAGCTCATTTTTAGGCCATTTAAATCTCCCGAGTAGTCCACCCTTTACGTTCACCCGGTCCAAGTTTAGCCTTCGCCCATAGCATGTACAAGTTGCTTAGGTCTATAGCCTTCGCTCATATCATGTACGAGTCGCATAGGTCTCTAGCCTTTGCTCATACAGGATGGGTCGCTTAGGTCATGACTGGAGACTCGAGGTTTCACGGATTAAGGCATTTGCTACTCGAGTAGATTAGCGACCGTTAAGAGACAACGAGCAGAAAGTAGTCGTCATGCGACAAAGAGGATGCGCAGTACGCAAAAGTAGTCAACGAAGTGTAGCTCTGGAGGGTTTCAATGCCCATCGAGAGTCGCACACGGATAAGTAGTCGATCATGATGTAGCCCCCGAGGGTTTCATGCCTGTAGAGAGGCGTACCCAAAAAATTAGCCAATCTTGTGAAGAACAACTTGGAAAAGATATAAGTCACTTAGCTTGATTCGTGGACGAATGTCGACGAAGCCGTGGAGCTCGTTGATGGAGCTGCGACGGTTTGTTGATGAAGCTCAACTAGTCGGAGTCGATTCCGACTAGTTTTCAAGTCAAGACGAGTAGTTGATGTAGTCGTTGCTGTGAGGCTCGCCCTCGACTAGTTTCTAGTCGAGACGAGTAGTCGAAGTAGTCATCGGCCGGCCGCCGATCGTCCTCGCGAAGTTGAAGTGATCGCCGGCGGGCCACCGAGCCTTCTCGCGAAGTCAAAGTAGTCATTGGCAGGCCGCCGAGCCTCCTCGCAAAGTCAAAGTAGTCGAACTCGTCGCTGCTGCGCGCGGGCATTGCGGCACAAGCCGAAGTTGAACCGGGTCATCGAGGTCGGCGGCCGCGGTGTATCGACGTTGCAGCGCGAGGTGAAGTCGAGCTGAGTAGTCGAGGTTGATGTAGCCGTTCGCTGAAGGATCCGATCTCGAACTCGATGAATCGATCCGCCGATGCATATGTAGGAAGTAGCAATCCGCCACCTTGAGTGGATTGACGTTGATTTCGCCCAATGATCGCGATGATCATCCCCACGGTGGGCGCCAGCTATCGGTGTTTTTACCGTCGGCCTACCTAGGGATACCCTAAGGTAGGTGATTATTTGGTGAGGGATCGCCGGATCTGAAACTTGAAGGTGAACGCAAGGACACAAGATACAAATTTAGGCAGGTTCGGGCCGCTAGAGCAGCGTAATAGCCTACGTCCTGTTTTGGGGTGTTGTATATTGGCCCTGCGCTTGGGTGTTGAGTTGTCTGTTGGCTGCTCTTTGTTGGTTCTCTGCCTATCTAGGTATCCCTACCCTCCTTTATTTATCCTAGCGGACGGGATTCCTATTAGGATTACAAGGTAGGAGTCCTAGTAGGATTACAAGGTATGAGTCCTAATAGGATTGCAGTGGAATCCTAGTAGAAATTAGACTTTTTTTTCCTCACGGGTAGCTTCCTTGTGGTACCCAGGGGATCTATCCCTAACAGTCATGACCTTCGGGTTGAAGAATGCTGGCGCCACATATCAACATGCCATGAATTACATCTTTCACGATCTGATCAGCAAGTTGGTGGAGATATACATTGACAATGTTATGGTTAAATCTGCATCGGTTGAAGGACACTTGGGAGACGTGCGGCAAGTTCTAAAACGAACCAGAAGGTTCGGGCTTAAGATGAATCCAAAGAAGTGCGCTTTCGGTGTATCGGCCGGTCAGTTCCTGGGTTTCTTGGTTCATGAAAGAGGAATTGAGATTGGCCTAAAGAGTCAAGAAGCTCTAAAAACTATGGTGCCACCTACTACAAAGAAGGAGCTCCAGCAGCTTATTGGCAAAATCAACTTTGTCAGAAGGTTTATTTCCAATCTCTCTGGGCGGATTGAGCCTTTTATGGAGTTGGTGAAGATTAAAGCCAACAATGAGTTTCGCTGGGGGGTAGAGCAACAACGGGCATTTGAAGAGATCAAGGAATATTTATCAAAACCACCCGTGTTAGTTCCACCCCAACAGGATAAGCCATTCTACGTTTATTTATCAGTAGGTGACACCTCCATCGCTTCAGTGGTGATACAAGTGCATGACGGCAAAGAGAGGGTTGTGTTCTACCTCAGTAAAAGGATGCTAGATGTGGAGACCAGGTACCCTAAAATTAAAAAGTTATGCCTGTGTTTGTTCTTTACGTGTACAAAGCTTCGCACATCTTGCTATCTGCTGAAACGGTCGTCATCTGCAAATCAGACGTTATCAAACACCTGCTATCGGCTCCTGTGTTGAAAGGCTGACTCCAAAAGTGGATGTTTGCATTGTCAGAGTTCAATATCCGATATCAACCTATGAAGGCAGTCAAAGGGCAAGCGCTGACGGATCTTATTGCAGAAAGGATCAATACTGACATAGCAGCACTTTCCGTGCTTTCATGGGCCATGTACTTCGATAGATCGGCTTGTGGAGATGGATGTGGCATAGGTATCCTGCTCGTGTCGCCTCGGGGTAACATATTCTTTTTCAATCAGATTACCTACCGCTTGCACTAATAATCTAGTAGAATATGAAGTGGTACGTAAGGGTATGGAGTTGCTTCTTGAGGCCGGAGCTGAAGTAGTGGAAATTTTCGGGGATTTGAAGTTGGTGATTTCTTAGCTCACAGAGGAGTACAGGTGTGAGAGCGAGTTGCTCTTCCCGTTATGGGTACAATGTCTGGAGCTGATGGCCCAATTTAGGTACATAAAGTTCTATTGGATACCTAGGATACAAAATTCAGAGGCCAATGATCTTGCACAGATGGCTTTGGGATACAAGGCTATGGCAGACAGAGCCGATCTTCAGGTACACCTGCTAGACCAAGGAGACTGGAGAGCCGATATCTTCAATTACTTGAAGGATTTAGCTCAGGGGGCACCTAAGAGGATACGCTACAAGGCCATGAAGTACGTCCTGATAGGGGACAACATGTTCTACAGGACTTTAGAAGGATTGTTACTCAAATGCTTGAGGCTGATTGAATTGAATCGGCTCTTACACGAGGTCCACGAAGGCACTTGTGGGACTCACCAATTGGCTCATAAGATGAAGTGGCTAATTAGGCGATCGGGGTATTAGGGGCCCACCATGCTTGAAGATTGTTTCAAATATTATAAAGGATGTCAGGCATGTCAAAGGTTTGGGAAGATACAGATGGTACCAGCATCAGTAATGAACCCTATCATCAAACCATGGCCGTTTAGAGGCTGGGGTATAGACATGATCAGCAAAATTAACCCTCCATGCAGCAAAGGCCACTAGTTTGTTTTGGCCATCACAGACTATTTTATCAAGTGGGTGGAGGCCGTCCCTATGAAGTCAGTAGCATCTAAGGACGTCATTAATTTTGTTAAGGAACATGTCATTCACAGGTTCAGAATTCCTCGGACCATCACAATAGATGGAGGGTCGGTCTTCACATTAGAGGAGTTCAAAATGTTCGCTACTGACATGGGCATCGAGCTGATCAGGTCATGTCCATATTATGCTTAAGCGAATGGACAAGCTGAAGTGTCCAATCAGAGCCTTATCAAGTTGATTAAGAGAAAGATCGATGAGCATCCTAGGCGTTGGCATGAGGTCTTATCAGAGGCATTGTGGGCATACCATATTTCGTGCCACGGAGCAACAAAAAGTTCTCCTTATCACCTGGTGTATGGACAGGAGACTGTATTACCATGGGAGATTACGGCCGGCTCGAGATGCATAGAGTTCCAAAATGACCTAACAGCTGAAGAATATGTTGCTCTGATGAACGACAATATTGAGGATCTTACGGAGCTCAGACTTTGGTCGCTTGAGAAGATCAAAGAAAATAAGGCCAAGGTAGCCCGCGCATACAGCAAGAAAGTCAAGCCAAAAGAATTCCAAGTTGGAGATCTGGTTTGGGAAGCGGTGTTACCATTGGGGACTAAGGATGCAGCGTATGACAAATGGTCTCCAAATTAGCATGGGCCTTATAGAGTTGACCAAGTCCTACCTGGGAGCGCATATATGCTTGAGAAGTTAGATGGCTTCAAGTTTCCGGTGGCCGTCAATGGTCAACATCTCAAGAAATACTTCCCAAGTATGTGGGATGATGGGCAATAAAGCCGATGCTACGCATCAGGTTGTGAGCCAA
Source organism: Panicum hallii (assembly GCF_002211085.1). Classification (NCBI taxonomy): domain Eukaryota; kingdom Viridiplantae; phylum Streptophyta; class Magnoliopsida; order Poales; family Poaceae; genus Panicum; species Panicum hallii. The sequence continues at coordinate 25,920,181 of NC_038047.1, read as the reverse complement.
TACGTTCAGTTGGCCCGTACAAGAGAAAGCTGATGTTACGCATCAGACTGTGAGCCGGTACGGTCTGATGGCCCGTACAGGTGAAAGCCGGTGTTACGCATCAGGTTGGACACAAGAAAAGGGGGCCGACACGTTCAGTTGGCCCATATATAAAAAAAACACACATATTTTGTACCCAACGCACTGAGTTGGTCAAGTAGCCGATGTATAACCATCGACTTTAGAATTTTAATTTGAGTACATGCAGGTTTTAAAAGACTACAGGCTACAAGAGGTGATTACAAATTAGTCTACTGAAGGAACTCATTGATGGCTGCGATAGCCTCAAGGCGGACGCGATCAGCTTCAACAATCACTGCTTCATCGTCCTTGTCCTCACCTGACACTATATGCCGACTCAAAATGCTCAGCTCTGCGAGTTCTGTCTTCATCTGGGTAGTCAGGTTCTCTGCTTCTCGTTTGGAGCTGGCTATGAGGTTCTTCTCTTCCTGGATGCGCCGCTCGGTTGCCCGGACCTTTGCCTTGAGGTCTTCTAACTCCTTCTCCAGAAGATGAAGCCTTTGAGAATGTGCAGAAGTGTCAGTCTTGGCATCCAAAGCCGCCTTCTTCTTGTTGAGCAGTCGACACCTCTCGGCAATATCAGCTTTCAAGGGGGCTTGTGAGTGACGTGCTTCAATCCTCTGCCGAGCCTTTTCTACCTTTGCCCGAAAGAAAGGTAGATGTCCGGTTGGCCAAAGCTTGATCTGAAGGTCTTCCGGGAGTTGGGGCCTGATCTTCTCAAGAATTTGCCTTACTCCGTCGGAATCCTGAACCAAAGCATCAATTGGAACTGATAGCAGGCCCTTTACGTGAAGGAGTTGGCTAGCGACACCGGTCGGCAGTGGCTGATGATCATCCACTTCGAGTATGGCCGAGCAGACAGATGCAGGGTCAAATGAGAGCAACTCCGAGAGGTTTAGACCCTGAAAGAAGACAAAAAATTAGTCAGGGAAAGGAAGATGTAGACGGCTCAGAGATATAATGCACCTGTTCTGGAGAAGGATTGATAGCCGATGAGGTGACGATTGGCTCCTACAGACGCACCCTTTCTGGAGAAGGATTGATAGCCGATGAGCTGGTGATCGGCTCCTGCAAACGCACCCTTTCTGGAGAAGGATTGATAGCCGATGAGGTGACAATCGGATCCTGTAGCTCCTGAAGTTTGACCAGAGTGTCGACTATTGTTGCAAGATTCTCTGAAGTTTCCAGGATCGGATGCTGGAGGTTGACTAAGAGGTTGACTGCTGTCACAGGATTCTCTGTAGCCTCTAGAGTTGGGTCTTCTTGGCGCGCTTGCTCTTCCCCACTGGAAATGTCCATGATATCAACCTGCAAGCAAGGAAAGAGCAATTAAGTCAAAGTATACATGTTGATAGGACCAATTATAAAGGGACAATCCAAATCTGGTTGACGTTCGGAGCTTCTTGATCGGTAGAAGATGGTCCAGCTTCCTTCTGAATCTTCCTGACAGTCATCTTCCTCGCCTTAGATTAGGCTCGGGGGGCAGCAATATCGGATGCTGGCTTTCGCTTGGAGGCCGATTTTGCAGAATCAGACCAGATCCGCATTATGACCTTTGACGGGGGAGGTGCGTTCTTGCCAAAGAGGACTATAGGGGCAACTGGTAAGAACTTGAAAGTGGAGCGATCATCGTTCTTAGGCTCCAGACCGTTCTCCTGCTGCGGAGAAAACAAACGGAATTAGAGAAGGGGTTAAACGGAGTCATGAAGAAGTACTGAACTGATGGTAATACTCTTCCTCAGGGGCTTCATACTCAGCATCAATTTGCTGCAGCATTGGCCCCAAGGCTTTCCGAAAGACATGAGTCTTCCACATTGACCATCAGTTCTCGAAGCCGATGGCCGAAGAAGTGAATGATAAGTTGACAGGGATTGGATGTGAAATGGCTGGTGAGAATATCGGGCAGATCGGCCCTACTTATTGTTAGATAGTGGAGGAAGAAGTGGGGAGGAACTTGCCCAAGACCAAATTGCCGGGCTGCTACGACCGGCTGGTAAAACTCATAACCTGGCTTGATGATTCTGTTGGAGGTGCTCATGCCAACTAGAAGGAAGCAAGTGCGGATCATCATAGAGTATAAATGCCGAGTGCTATCATCATCGGCAAAGTCAGCCAATCTGAAGGCGATTGGGTTCTCAAAAATCTTAGAATCTGTATAAGGGAGGAAGATTGGGTTGTCCAGGTCTCGGTAGAATATCCTAAACCAGCTTGAGGCGTCTGTGGGACTCAACTTGCTACCAGGAAGACTATACAAAGCCTGGCTGAAGCTGGTACACCTGATTCGTCTCCCACTCTGATCTGGAAAAGAGTTATTGGCCAGAACAGGGAAGTTTGGTATGTGGTTCTGAAAATATAGGTGAGCCTATAACTGGATGAACCACCAGGGACCACCGGTTCTGAGTTTCTTTTGGGTAAGCATGCTCGAAAACATCAGGTGAAGATATCTTTAGACCTCACTAAGGAACAATTTACTAAGGCCAACAGTACTACCTCTGGCCAATTCATATGCTAGGGAGAGGTAGTTTTTGGTTGGGGCACGGGAAGGACCGCAAAATAGGAAGTGTTCCGACCAAAGATTCAGAAAGGCCGTATGTTCTTTCTCAGTTACAGTGCCTTTGGTTTTGATATGCTGGTTCAGGTAGGCACCCAGTTTGTGCATTCTGTTTTGGAGGATAATTTAAAGGGGACCTCAGGCAGTTTGAAGGCAGAAGGGCTGGGCGATGCAATATCCAAACCAGTAAGCATCATGAGATCCATGAGGGTGGGAGTCATTGGCCCATGGCCAAATAAAAAGCAGTTCAAGGCATCATACCAAAATAGCCGATGGTCTTTAGAAGGTTTTCATTTTTCTCAAGAGGGGACAATGATAGAGATAGAGTATCGGCTATTCCTATGGTCTCCCATGTGGATTGGTAGGTTTTTGCTACTCTGTTGTACCAGGACACCTACCCTCGGGGGGATTCGGCCAGGCACGCAGGCTGTCGGCCCAGGAATCTAAATCTATGCCTTGGCTTACAAATAGAATTATGTTAGCCTCGCAAGAAATCAAATCTATTGGACTCTCGTAAGAACGAGGCCCAAGATAAAAGGAATTGGGGAAGAAGGATACGGCAAAAGAATATCTGAAACCTGAAGAATCAATAAGAGCCAAATAACTGGAAGGGATCATTTAATGCTTCAAGGGGTCGAATAATTACTTCATTAAATTAGCAAAGGTCGGAGTTTTACCTTCAGACCAAGGACGCCCGCATCAGAATTCGAGGGTTCCGCCATCTGAAGCCCCAACGAAGATCGAAGGCTTGGAAACTGGATCTAGGGTTTGTTGCGTGAGTTTCAAGTTCGTGCTCTGAGGCTTTGGTCCGGGTTTTGGCGATTGGATTTATGAGCAAGGGTTTTGGAGAGCAACTTGGACTCGGGGAATCTGTGAAGATCTATTTCGGGAAGGTTCCAGATTTAAGCAAAATATGGAATTGGGTCAGGGATCGACTCAGAATCCAGATCGGCATTTCGAGGGAAAGGACCGATGCGTTGCCATCGGCTCCCGGTAAATCGGCTTCTTGACAAGTTGCGGATTAAAAGGAAAGGACTTTATTCATAAGGGAAAATTATTACAAAAGGGGAGCCGATTGCTCCTAGAGCCAATCAATCGGCTTGATCCTACGATCTACCACCAGTAGGTGCCTAAGACTTTGCGACGCTTGATCGGAGGAGCCACGCTGGCATCGCTATCGTCGTCGCTTCTGTCGTCGCTGCTGTCGCTGCTGAAGCCGCCGCTGTCTTCGGCCTCTTCATTGTCATCATCGTCGTCGTCCTCGGACGACCCGCCAAGCAGGAAGCCTCCTGCCATCAAGTCCTCCTCGTTGATGGGGTATCAACCTCTTCCTCCGAGGAGGAGAAGTCCTCCTCCTAGGACATGTTGTCCTCGTCGTCTTCATCCAACTCCTCGTCGAGGAGGAGCTGGAGATCTTCACCGTCGGTCAGGGATTCATCATCCTCTGACCAAGTTTGAAAGTCCCACTCCTCTGCATCCCAATGCAGAGGAGCGTAGGCCTCGTAGGCGGCGATGGGGTCATACTCTGGAGTTGCTTCTCGAGTGGACTCAGATTCGAAGGAAATGACGGAGGAAGCAGAGGAAGAGGAAGCCATTGTGAGAGAAGGAAGGGCGTATTGGTGCGGTTGCTAATGGCTGAAGGAAGAGGACGAGTGAAAAGAAATTTACCAGGGGTAGGCTTATAAAGATAGAGTGCAATATGAATCAGCATCGTGACAGTTTCCAAGGAGTTAGATGCAGAGTAGTCACATCCCGTGGAAGTGGAAGCGGCACGCGTGTACGGATTTTGGAAGACGAAGAGACGATGCGATGGAAAAGAAAAAAATGGTTTTGAAATAATTATTGGCGAAACTAGGGGGGCATGTGTTATCACCATAATTTAGCTGGGCCAGAAGGTGGGCCGCGAGTAAGATGGGCTCAAAAGGATAATTGTAATGGTCTTGCGAATCGGCCCCTGCGCAGGTGTTTTAAGGCCAGGATTGGCCATGTATCTAGATAGGTGTGTGCGTTTAAATTAGTTTAGATAGAGATAGCCCGAATTCATATCGTAGTCAGTTAGGATTGGTTAGAAAGGCAAGTCTCCGGACTATAAATATGTACCTTGGACTACGAATAAACAGAATCAATCAACCATTCGCAAACAACTCTCGGCGCATCGCCACCCCTGTTCTAGGGTTTCTCTCGGGTAAGTGCCGTGCAGCCCGCGTGATCGGGGCAGCATCGTTCCTGCCTGTTTATCTTTGTATTTCTCGTACTGAAGCATTGTTGATGGCGAGTAACACTAGTTATCCTAACACTTATAGGGATGCACCGGCTTTTTCATACTATATTCATGCGTTGCTTGTCACCCGTAAGCGTTTAGCTGTCCTCGTGCCTGATCTCGGGTGTAAGGGCAGCGCCTTGCTCTGTTTCGATTAGTAGATCCAATCTGTTATGGTTAGTCTTTGTTCATCAAAGATTTAGCTTAATATCTGCATGATTAGGCCCTTCAAACGAGTTAAATGATCCGGCAGTACGTTTGATGCTTTGTATTAACCTAAAGAGGGATTGTTCCGGAAATCAGCTTTTTGTTGGTTTTTAGGCCTCTGTTTAGGTTGCTATTCCATTATCTTTCGTATTTGTTAGGCTTAGCTATGCGTAGGATGTTCCGGTTATGTAGTGAAAGCTTAACCGTCGTAGATTGAATTAGGTTATTGATTACAGAGCAAGTTTATATTACTATCGGATATATGCGCTTTGTTTAAATATTTAGATCCGATCTGATACTGGAAGACAATCGGCTCTTTACAGCCGATATCGGGGATCACCCGATGAGCCGATCACGGCTCGGACTAATGTTTGAACGTGTCTGTGCATGCAGGAAACTAACTGAAATCACTTCTACACCTTCCTGATCAGGTATAAGGTCAGGTGGCACGCCTAGCAATGCAGACGCCAGGTCGTGTGCCAGATCCTGGGGTGTTGACCGAGGGACTGGGGCCCAGCAGCAGTCTCGGGAGCCTTCCGCCTCCTCGTGTTGCCTGTCGCTGCTCGCCGGTGGGTTTTGAGCGACAACAAGGACATAAATGGTTTAGGGTTTAATGATGTGCAAAAGAAGGTTTATTTGGAGATGAATAGGGGGCTTATTGCTCCCTTTACACTTGATGAAGTAAGGAAAGTGTACATTGGGGACTTGAGAGCGCCTGGCCGTGACGGAGTTCATGCCGTGGTTTACAAAAGATTCTAGGAGATGCTGGGGGTGATTTGGTGAAGGAGGTTCCGCAAGCAGTTAACACAGCAACGATTCCGGAGGGATGGAACAATACCACTATTGTTTTGATCCAAAAGGTAGATGATCCTAATAAGGTATCTCAATTTTGACATGTATCCCAAAGGTACATAGTATCGTACATACACACATTTAATTAGTTCATACAACCCACTATAGAAAATATACTTGGGGCGTACATATTCCGTTAGTTACAACAACCATACAAGCTCTATAGTGAGAGTAACTTGCCTAAAAAGAAACCTCAAGCTCCTACCTCAACCCCGCAATATATGTTTCAAAAAATTTCTATGGAAAGTAAATGTAATTACGTAGGTGTAAATGTTATTTGACTTCAATCCTCCCCAAGTCAAAATTTTGCGGGGGATTATAAAAAATCGATTTGTGATGGGAACCCCCTCAACTTGAAGGTTTCTTCTTTTCTTTTGTCTTTTTCCATATCATAAAAATGTTGTAGCTTATACTGTTCGCGTTATATATTATGCTGCCATGCGTTTCTAACGAAGTAGGTCTTTCAGAAAAAAAAGGAATCAATGTGAAATTGTAGCATTCCTTGGCAACCATTAATTCCTGAAAATTTGTTCTGCAGATATCGTTGGTAACCATGCTGCCATGCGTTTCTAATGAACTAGATCTTTCAGAAAAAATAAATGTGAAATTGTCGTATTCCATGGCCACCATTAACTCCTGCAATTTTGTGCTGCGGATATTGTTGGCATGGTACTCCCTCCTGTCACATCTCAAAATTTCAATTTTGGGATGCGAGTATCTTTTTAAATATTTTTATCCAATTTCTAAATCTTCTAAGAATTATCCAGATTTTTCCTATAATCTATTCACAATTTATAGAGCTTATTCCTTTTTCCCAGCTAATGAAAAGAATTAATTTTCTTTTCTTTTTTCTTTCTTTCTCTATTATTCCTTTCTTTTCGAGGCTGCTATATAACTTTCAGGAGATGGATAAGCTATGTATCTATAAAGTTCATTAGGCCCAAATGTCCATTAGGTCCAAATTAGATTCAACATTTTTAAAAAATAGTTCAACATTTAAAAAGAATAGATTCAACATTTTCTAGAAACAAAGTAAAACAATTTTGAAAAAAAAATACTACATTCAACATTTTTTTTTCAAGCTATCTCAACATCTTCACAGAATTGATTCAATATTTATCAAAAACTACATCAACATTTTATGGAAAATGGAGGCAGCTTCTTCTCCGACAATGGGGGCAGCCGCCGCACGCGGAGCGCGCGGGAGGCATCGGGGGCGAAGGCAGCACGTGCGGGAGGCACCGGGGGCGACGGCGGCGCGCGCGACTGTCACACCCGATTTACAAAGACATAAACCGAGCAATCATATATGCGCCAGAATCAAGTCACGCATATATACAACAGAATTATCAAGTTATCACAACACAATTTACAAAATAAAAGTGTATAAATTGTAAATAAATTCTTTATTACAACCGAATCAAGAATCGGTTCAAGGAATGCGGAAGCGTAAAATAAATACATGAATAACAGGACGCCACAGGGACGTCGGCTGGAAGACAAACGCCTAGAAGTCGTCAAGTCCGCTGATGTACACGTCGCCTGGTACTGAGCAGCAGTCGAAGATATCCCAAAGAGAACAGAAGAGTAGAGAAGGCAAGTGTGAGTACACAACTTGTACTCAACAAGTATAACACAGACCATGAGACTATACGGTTAGCTGACTCAACTGCGTTAGCTTTTAATCTGAGCAAATTTTATTAAAGCTATTTACTACAAGTGGATGAATTATCCTAACCCAAGTTACTGAATAATTAATTAAAATTACTCATGGGTCACTGAAATCCAAGCCAAACCACCAAAGATAAACCCCACTAATCAGACGGAGGATCTAGGCCACTCATGACCGTGAGCACGGCTAGTATACCAGTTTTACACTCTCGAGAGGTTGCACATCTTTACCCACAAGTCGTGAGCTACGCTAGTTGTTCATCACACTTCCTGTTATCGCCATAATTTGACTGGGCCAAAGGATGGGCCGAGAGCAACATGGGCTGAAGGAAGTCATCATAATAGTCTGCAAATCGGCTTCTGAGCGAACGTGTCAAGGGCCAGGATGGCCGTGTATCTAAGGATAGTTTAAATATAGTAAGTTAGAGATTATACCGTAATCAGTTAGGATTAGTTAGAAAAGATTAAGTCTCCGAACTATAAATATGTATCGTGAGATTCAATCAATAGAATCAATCATTCACAACAAACTCCTTGCGCATCGCCACCCCTTCCCAAGGGATTTTTCCAGGTAATCGTCATGCTGCTCCGATCATGTTCAACATGGTCAGAGCAGCGTTGCTTTTGTTTGTTTATCATTGTGTTTCTCGTACTGAAGCGTTTTTGATGGCGAGCAACAGTAGTTATCTTAAACGATTATGATGCTGCATTGGTTTTGAATAGTAAATCCATGTTTTGCTTGCTGCTCGGTGCAAAAAGATGGCTTAACTGGAATTATCTTTGAACGGAGGTGGACTGCGGGTTGATTCCAAGGAAGCTCAGGGGCTCTTTAACAAAACTGCCACGGCTAAAGGGGTATCTTCTAATCTGGGCCGTCGGATCTGGATCGAACGGTTCGGACCCGATCTAGTTCGGACAGTCCGGTCGGCACTGCGAGGGTCCGGACGGTCTGATCTGGATCGGACTGGTCCGATCTGGTGGGGCTTGCGGGAACGGCGGTCTGCACGGCGGCGCACGCCGGCGACGGCGTTCCGGCCTCGGGTGCAGCCTACGGTCCATGATAGCTAGCGTAAGAGGGAGAGGGGAACGTGCTGATGCTCACCGAGGGCTCGAACTGGCCGGAGAAACAGCGTAGGGTGGTCGGCGGCGAGGGCCGAGAGGCGGGGACGGGCGGCGCTCGCGGAGGAAGATGATGCAGGGGCCTCCGTGCTTCTAGTCACCGTGGATCGACTCGTGGAGATCCTGCGAAGGTCCTACGGGGTTAGGGAGGTCCGGGGATCACCGGCGGCGATCAAGTTTTTGGTAGAGGCCGAGCTCACCGGCAATGGCGGTCGTGACGAAATTCGACGGCGAGGGCGAGCTGGGCGTGGCTAGGGTTACGGTCGCGGTTTAGGGAAGTCACAGGAGAGGCGGCCTGGTGATTAAGAGGCGGCGGGGATGCCCTAGGCGTGCGTGCCGCGGACTCTGCGGTGAAAGCGGATCGCGCAACTGATTTGCGAAATCCCGGGCTTTGGGGCTCGGCTTCTAGAAGGTGAGGGCGCCGGCGAGCATGGTCAGTGGGCCTCGAGTGTGCGCACTGGAGGCGGAGCGGGGCCACAGGCAGCGAGGGAGCGGTCGGGACGGCGGAGGCGGAACAGAGGGAACCGGCGCGGAGAAGAAGAAGGAAAGGAAGGAGATGGTCACCAACAGGTGGAGTCAGGCTGAGGGAATGACTGAAAATAGAAGGAATGACTGAGAATAGAAGGAATGACTGAGAAAAGAAGGAATGACTGACCTACTTTCATGTTTCCTCCCTTTTGTTTTTTTCAAACCAACTCGATTCTATTTGAATTCAACTCAAATTTGAATTCAACTCCTATGCACTCAACCAAATAAAACTTATGCACCAGCATGAATGCACAAACATGTTGAATCTAAAATAAATTTTAATTCTTTGTGAATTAAATTATATATAAATGCAAGCTAGGTAAAATAAATCCTTAGAAAATTTTTGGAGCCCAATTAAATTCATTATAAATCTCGAAATTTTACCTTAGGGTGTTACAAACCTACCCCCCTTACAGGAATCTCGTCCCGAGATTCAGATAGGCTAGCTAGCAAAAAGATTGGGGTATGTCTTCCTCAACTCATCCTCTCGCTCCCAGGTAGCCTCCTCCTCGGTGTGATGACTCCACTGAACACGGCACATCCTGATCTTCTTGTTCCTAGTAACTCTCTCAGATGTCTCCAGAATCTTCACTGGATGCTCGGTGTAGGTCAGATCTTCATGTACATCCAACCCTTCTAGCGGTGCTTGTTCTTCTGGCACCCTCAAGCACTTCTTCTGCTGAGACACATGAAACACATCATGCACTCCCGCGAGGTTGGGAGGTAACTCCAAATGATATGCCACCTCACCCTTCCGTTCCAGCACCTTGAACGGACCAATGTATCGAGGGGCTAACTTCCCTCTCACATTAAACCTGCGAATTCCCCTCATCGGCGAGACCTTCAGATACACATGATCACCCACTGCAAAGGTCAGATCTCGGCCATGAACATCCGCGTAGCTCTTCTGACGAGTCTGTGCGACCCTCAGGTTCTCGCGCACCTGCTGTACCAACTGTTCTGCCTCTTCAACGATATCCGGACCAAACACCTGCCTCTCGCCAATCTGATCCCAATACAGCGGAGTTTTGCACTTCCGACCATACAGGGCCTCGAAAGGAGATTTCTTCAGACTGGCCTGATAGCTATTGTCGTATGAAAACTCTGCATACGGCAGGCATTTATCCCAGCTGGTACCATACTGAATAGCGCAGGCTCGAAGCATATCCTCCAACACTTGGTTGGTTCTCTCTGTTTGCCCATCTGTCTGAGGATGACAAGCGGTATTGAAGCGTAACTTCGTATCCAGCGAATCATGCAACTGCTCCCAGAACCGTGAAGTGAACTGAGATCCTCGGTCAGATATGATCTTCTTCGGAACACCATGTAGACAGACAATCCTGGAGATGTACAACTCTACAAGTCTAGCACCGGAGTAGGTGGTGTTCACTGGAATGAAGTGGGCAACCTTCGTCAACCGGTCCACTACTACCCATATAGAGTTGTACCCTTTCTGAGTACGAGGCAAGCCAACAATGAAGTCCATGGTGATCTCCTCCCATTTCCACTCTGGAATCTTCAACGGCTGCAATAACCCTGCTGGCCTCTGATGCTCTGCCTTGACACGCTGACAAGTGTCGCAGATAGCCACGTACTCCGCAACGGAACGCTTCATTCCATACCACCAGAATCGTTCCTTGAGATCATAATTCATCTTCGTGCTGCCCGGATGAATGGAATATGCCACATCATGAGCCTCACTTAAGATCAGCTTCCTGAGATCCGCTACATCCGGCACACATAGCCGACCCTTGTACCACAAGGTACCCTGATCATCCTCCCTGAAATGAGGTGCTTTACCAATCTTGAGCAATTCACGGATCTCCTGCAGCTTCTTGTCTTCTTTTTGGTGCTGCCTGATCTCCGCCTCTAGAGTGGGTTCTGCCTCGAATGATGCACTCGAGGTGTGATGCAAGAAATCCAGTCTCAACTGCTCAAACTCCTCGCATAACTCCTGAGGCATCTGAAAAGCCACGGCCATGTTAACATAGCTCTTCCTGCTCAGAGCATCTGCTACAACATTGGCCTTGCCCGGATGATAGTGAATCTCCAGGTCATAATCTTTGACCAACTCTAGCCATCTTCTCTGCCGCATGTTCAGCTCATTCTGAGTGAAAATATACTTGAGGCTCTTGTGATCAGTGTAAATATCACACCTTTGCCCAAACGAGTAATGCCTCCATATTTTCAGAGCATGCACAACTGCAGCTAACTCCAGATCATGAGTGGGATAATTCAGCTCGTGCCGGCGCAACTGCCGCGAGGCATAAGCGATAACTCTGCCGTCCTGCATCAGGACGCAACCAAGACTATCCCTCGAAGCATCACAATACACTGTGAACCTCTTGCTCTGGTCGGGCAGAGTAAGGACTGGCACCGTAGTTAACCTCTTCTTCAGCTCCTCGAAGGCCTTCTGACACTCATCAGTCCAAGAGAAATCCACACCCTTCTCCAGCAAGGAAGTCAAAGGCTTCGCAATCTTGGAGAAATTCTCAATGAACCTCCGATAATATCCTGCTAAGCCCAGAAAAGAGCGGACTTCCTTCACTGTCTGCGGTACCACCCAGTCAAGCACATCCTTCACCTTTCCGGGGTCCACAGCAATACCTCCCTTGGAGATCACATGACCGAGGAATGAAACCTCGTCAATCCAGAATTCGCACTTGCTGAGCTTGGCATACAGCTTGTGCTCTCTGAGTCTGTGCAACACAAGCCTCAGATGCTTCTCATGCTCTGCTTCTGACTTGGAATATATCAGGATATCATCAATGAATATCACCACAAAGGTGTTCAGATAATCCATGAAAACCTTGTTCATCAGATGCATGAAGAAAGCTGGAGCATTGGTCAAGCCAAAAGACATGACCGTATACTCGTATAGCCCATACTTGCAGGTGAATGCCGTCTTCTGGATATCCTCCGGACGAATCTTCAGCTGGTGATAACCCGAACGCAGATCAATCTTCGAGAATACACAAGCACCCTGAAGCTGATCAAAGAGATCCTCAATACGGGGTAATGGATGCTTGTTCTTGATAGTGACTGCATTCAGGTCCCGATAATCGACGCACATCCTCTTCGCTCCATCCTTCTTCTCTACAAGCAATACAGGAAAAGCCCAAGGAGAGAAACTACGACGGATATAGCCCTTGGCTAGCAACTCGTCGACAGTCTTCTTAACTTCCTCATGCTCGACGGGTGCCATACGATAGGGCCGCTTAGCAATAGGAGCTGTGCCAGGTAAGAGCTCAATAGAAAACTCAATGTCACGATTAGGCGGCATACCTTGCAAATCATCCGGAAAGACATCCGGGAATTCAGACACCACGCGAATACCATCCGTGGGTCTAGCCTCCATCTGACAAAGAATTCCAGAAGGCTCTGAAGCACTGACTGTGACCTCTTGTCCATCCGGTGCTGACAAGTGGACAGTCCTTTGAGCACAGTCAATCCTGACACCCCATCTAACAAGGGTCTCCATTCCCAAGATCACATCGATACCCTTGGTGTCTAGCACCATCAGGTTGGCACTGAACTCTACCTCCCTTATGACAACACTGACCCTAGGACAGAAGATATGAGACCTCAACTGCCCTCCCGGTGAAGATACTAACATGCCCCTCTTCAGTGTGCTAGTATGAATGCCATGATGCTCAACAAAAGACCGAGTAATGAAAGAATGCGTAGCACCAGTATCGAAAAGCACTATAGCAGGGTGAGTATTGACCATGAACGTACCAATAACCACGTTGGGAGCCTCGGCCGCTGACTCGGCCGTCACGTGGTTCACCCTGCCCTGGGATGGCGCCTTGGGCTGAGCTGGGCGCCCCTGCTGTCCGGACTGCGCCTTCCGGGGACAGACGTTGGCGTAGTGCCCCGGCTCGCCACAGTGAAAGCACACCCGTGGGAGCGCTGGAGCTTGCTGCCCAGGAGGAGTGGGCACTCCCTGTCGCGGAGCTGGTGGAGCAGAGAGTGCCGGAGGCGCTGGAAGCCTCTGGCCCTGTCCCGCCTGCTGCTGCTGCTGAGGACGAGGCGGGTACTGCTGCTGTCGCTGCTAGTAATCCTGGATCTGCCTCTGGTGCTGCTGCTGCTGCTGCGGGTACTGGTAACGAGGCCGGGTGTTGCTACCAGACGCAGCAGGAGCCATCTTCCTCTTCTTGTCCTCAATCTCCCGGCGCTTGCGCTCGGTGTTGAGGGCAGCGTCTACCAGCTGGTTGAAGTTGTCGAAGCGGTGGTTCATAAGCGCGTACTCCAGGTGGTCACCCAGTCCCTCCCTGAAGCGCTCCTGCTTATCGCCATCATAGGCGACCTCAGCGGGGGCGTAGCGAGCAAGCTGGAGGAAACGATCACGGTACTCTGTCATCGTCATAGCTCCCTGAAAGGATAATCACCGGAAAAAGGAGAATGGAATTTACTCAGCATTTCCAATTCCATGAAGATAAACAAGGGTGGGCTTGAGCTCAAATAGGAATTGCGGAAAGATTTTACTCTAATTTACCTGCTTAAGCGCAAGGAACTCCTTGTGCTTCATCTTCATCACTCCAGCAATGATGTGGTGGTTCCTAAAACGTTCCCGGAACTGGACCCAGGTGAGAGCGTCCCGGTCCCGAGCTGGATAGGACTCCCACCAGTCAAGAGCCGAGCCTCGCAGCTGCCCTGCAGCAAATATGACTCGCTCCTTGTCGTCGCACTGAGCGACATCCAACTGACACTCCACGGAACGAAGCCAGTCGTCAGCCTGGAGTGGATCAACTGTATGAGAGAACGTCGGCGGGTGTCCTCTCAGAAAATCCGCATGCTTGTCGCGAGGCTGCGGCGGTGGAGGAGGTGGTGGCTGGGTGTGGATCTGCTGCAGAGCCTGAACAGTGTTGTTCAGAGTGGTCATCATCTGCATCTGGAGCTGGAAAAACTGCTCCGGAGTCAGAGGTGGGGGCATCGGCAGCGGCTGGTCAGTACTCTGGTTGTTCTGCCCTTGCTGGCCAGAACCGGTGCCGGTGCTCCTGGTGTTCACCATCTGTTTGCAGCAGAATGAAATTTATGAGAAGAAGATATTGTGCAGCTGCGGAAATGAAACTTCGGAAGGATATGACAGAAAAAAGGAATATAGGTTTTACCCCCAACGTTCTAACTCAATTTTTGATCACTTGATTCAGGTTTGTATTAAAGTCATTTCGCACGGACAAGTTTAACTTCTAAACTATGCAATCAACCAAGGATCCAAATCAAACATTTTGCACAATCACAAACATTTAATATTCACACGTTAGTCGAGTTTATCACTCCACTCGAGTAAACAAACAGGCGTTCTAGCGTATTTTTGCAAAGGCATCCTAGACTTATGAGGACAGTTAGAAAATTGCAGGCCACGTCTACTGAATTTATCAGACTAATTCTCGGAAAATGCAGAGAAGATTAGCAAAATCGAGGTTTAGAGCTCAAGGAATAGAAGCAGAAATGAATGTTTGAGTTTTGCGGAAGCAAGGCAAGCGAAAGGAAGTCCCTAAACTCGACCATTTCTACCTAGGCTTCGTCCTATAGTCGACACGGCTCTGATACGAATCCTGTCACACCCGATTTATAAAGAACATAAATCGAGCAATCATATATGCGCCAGGATCAAGTCACGCATATATACAACAGAATCATCAAGATATCACAACACGTATCTCGAAACAAAAGCGTATAAATTATAAATGAATATCTTTATTACAACTGAATCAAGAATCAGTTCAAGGATTGCGAAAGCGTAAAATAAATACATGCAAGGTAGGGCGCCACAGGGACGTCAACTGGGAAACAACGCCTAGAAATCGTCGAGTCCGCTGATGTAGTTCTCCACGTCGCCGGGTACTAAACAGCAGTCGAAGACATCCCAAAGAGAACAGAAGAGTAGAGAAGGCAAGTGTGAGTACACAACTTATACTCAACAAGTATAACACGAATTATGAGGCTCTAGGGTTAGCTAACTCAACTGCATTAGCTTTTAATCTTGGCAAATTTTATTAAGCTAATTACTACAAGTGGGTGAATTACCGTAAACCCGAATTGCATAAGAAATTAATCAATATTAATTAAGAATTACTGAGAATCATCCAAACCACCAAGATAACCCCACTAATCAGACGGAGGATCTGGGCCGCTCATGACTGTGAGCACAGCTGATATATCAGTTTTACACTCTCGAGAGGTTGCACAACTTTACCCACAAGTTGTGAGCTACGCTAGTTGTTCATCACACTGCCATAGGTGAGATGGCTAGCAAGCACACTACGAGACCGTTACAAAGGATCACGTTGGTAAGGTGTAACCGCTAAGGATTCTGGATCAGCGACGATGGGGCCCACCTCCGGGGGTACAAGACACACAGCACAGACCAAGCCGGAGGAGCAGGGACCATTGAAGCCTACCACCCCTCTTGCCCACGCAGGTAAGTTACTCCCGAACCAACACGACCTAATTAGTAAGTCAAGACCATCCCATTCCAGTCTTGTGGTTGCGCGGTTGTCCCAGGTTGTCGCTCTATGAACCGGTCCTTATGGAGAGTGGTCAACCAAGCACTAAGCACCGTGCTGGCCCCCTAAACCATGTTTCTAGCAAAAACATCTTTTAAGAGACGTGAGCCGCTCAAGCACACAGCACAGAGGGCCACTCTCAGAATTAAGTTGCATATAACCATTAATCAAATTTAATTAAAAAGGACCAACATAGGTGAGAGCGTAGCACCTAGCAAAACTAACCACAATGCAACCCAAGGATATATATACAGGGATAAAGGTGGCTAGAAAATCCTTATAGGCATACAGAATTAAAATGCAATATGAAATTGTATTTAAAAGTGATAGGATATTCATATTATAGTTGCCTTCCTCAAAGTTCTCCTGCTGCTGCTCAAACTGCTCTGTAGAAAGGGGCTCCTGGTACTCATCCAAAGGCTCAGCGTCTACTCACGATCGCAACGCCAAAACATGGTCCAGCACATACACATACATGCAAACAAGGACAAAAGATAAGAAACAGTACAACATTACATGAAAATAGCACATAAAACTATGATAGAACTGTTCTACGTGTTACAACGATCGCTTGAGCGTGAAAACCACCTAAAACGGAGCTAAGACGCGAAAACTAGGGTTAAAACAAGGTCCAGGGGCTTTTCTGCGAGAAAACAGAACTTCCAGGGTGTTTCTAGGCAAAAACTAGGGACCTAGACGTAATTAAACTATAGACACAGGGTCTAACGTGTAGAACTGCGCTCCAGGGATGGCGGACCCTATTTCTGGAAAGCTCAGGGGCTTCGGTGCAAAAACATGGCTTAACTGGAATTATCTTTGAACGGAGGTGGACTGCGGGTTGATTCCAAGGAAGCTCAGGGGCTCTTTAACAAAACTGCCACGGCTGAAGGGGTATCTTCTAATCTGGGCCGTCGAATCTGGATCGAACGGTTCGGACCCGATCTAGTTCGGACAGTCCGGTCTGCACTGCGAGGGTCCGGACGGTCCGATCTGGATCGGACTGGTTCGATCTGGTGGGGCTCACGGGAACGGTGGGTCTGCACGGCGGCGCACGCCAGCGACGGCGTTCCGGCCTCGGGTGCAGCCTACGGTCCATGATAGCTAGCGTAAGAGGGAGAGGGGAACGTTCTGATGCTCACCGAGGGCTCGAACTGGCCGGAGAAACAGCGTAGGGTGGTCGGCGGCGAGGGCCGAGCGGTGGGGACGGGCGGCGCTCGAGGAGGAAGATGATGCAGGGGCCTCTGTGCTTCTGGTCACCGTGGATCGACTCGTGGAGATCCCGCGAAGGTTCTACGGGGTTAGGGAGGTCCGGGGATCACCGGCGGCGATCAATTTTTTGGTAGAGGCCGAGCTCACCGGCAATGGTGGTCGTGGTGAAATTCGACGGCGAGGGCGAGTTGGGCGTGGCTAGGGTTACGGTCGCGGTTTAGGGAAGTCACAGGAGAGGCAGCCTGGTGATTAAGAGGCGGCGGGGATGCCCTAGGCGTGCGTGCCGCAGACTCTACGGTGAAAGCGGATCGCGCAACTGATTTGCGAAATCCCGGGCTTTGGGGCTCGGCTTCTAGAAGGTGAGGGCGTCGGCGAGCGTGGTCAGTGGGCCTCGAGTGTGCGCATTGGAGGCGGAGCGGGGCCACAGGCAGCGAGGGAGCGGCCGGGATGGCGGAGGCGGAACAGAGGGAACCGGCGCGGAGAAGAAGAAGGAAAGGAAGTAGATGGTCACCAACAGGTGGGGTCAGGCTGAGGGAATGACTGAAAATAGAAGGAATGACTGAGAATAGAAGGAATGACTGAGAATAGAAGGAATGACTGACCTACTTTCCTGTTTCCTCCCTTTTGTTTTTTTCAAACCAACTCGATTCTATTTGAATTCAACTCAAATTTGAATTCAACTCCTATGCACTCAACCAAATAAAACTTATGCACCAGCATGAATGCACAAACATGTTGAATCTAAAATAAATTTTAATTCTTTGTGAATTAAATTATATATAAATGCAAGCTAGGTAAAATAAATCCTTAGAAAATTTTTGGAGCCCAATTAAATTCATTATAAATCTCAAAATTTTACCTTAGGGTGTTACACTTATCCACTAGCCTTACAGATTAGATGGGGTGCCGAAGTCAGTTCACATCAGAGGAACAGGAGAGGCCGATCCCCGCAATCGGCCCCAAAAAATAGAGCTCGAGTTGTTTTTATCATCTATGTTACATTATATAGTTTACAAAGAGGCCCGTTCAAGTACCCGGCCATATGTTGATTGTAAAGAAGCACAAGTTAATGCAAAAAACAAGTCGGCCGATCCCTGCGATCGGCCAAATCCTTCTGCTTCATATTCTTTGTTTATTTGCTGTATCGATTTGATGGATGAAGGGAAGCTAGGATACGGGTTTACATCTGCTGACGAGCTGGAAGAAGTCGATATTGGTACTAGGGATAAGCCATGGCCAACATTTATCAGCAAGAAGTTAAATCCGGAGTTGCGAGAGGCGATGATAATACTACTGAGAGAACATACGGATTGTTTTGCCTGGGATTACACAGAGATGCCCAGGTTGGATAGAAGTATTGTTGAACATCGACTCCCTCTTAAGCCAGGATTTCGGCCGTTCCAGCAACGAGCACGACAAATGAAGGCCGAAGTCCTAGAAGAAGTCAAGAAAGAAGTCGAGAAGATGATAACAGCAGGCTTCGTCAGGCCATGCTGGTATGCCGAATGGATTTCCAGCATTGTGCCTGTACAGAAGAAGGACGGCCGATGGAGAGTCTATGTAGACTTCAGAGATCTTAACAGAGCCACACCAAAAGATGAGTATCCGATGCCAGTTGCAGAAACGTTGATCAATGCAACTGCTGGTCATAAGATGTTGAGTTTTATGGATGGCAACGCTGGTTATAACCAGATTTTTATGGCTCCAGAAGATATTCGCAAGACTGCATTTAGAGTACTAGGTGCAGTGGAATTATTCGAGTACGTGGTCATGACTTTTGGGCTCAAAAATGCTGGAGCTACATATCAATGAGCCATGAACTATATGTTTCACGATTTGATCGGCAAGCTGGTGGAGATTTATATTGATGACGCGGTGGTGATATCTGCATCAGCTGAAGGACATTTAGGAGATCTACGGCGAATTCTGGAACGAACTAGGAAGTTCGGGCTTAGAATGAATCCTAAGAAGTGTGCCTTTGGAGTGTCGGCCGGTCAGTTCCTGGGTTTTTTGGTTCATGAACAGGGAATTGAGATCGGCCTAAAAAGTCAAGAAGCTGTAAGAACAATGGTGGCACCTACTACAAAGAAGGAGCTCCAACAACTCATTGGCAAGATCAATTTTGTTAGAAGATTCATCTCCAATCTGTCAGGAAGAATTGTGCCATTCATGGAGTTGGTAAAAGTTAAAGCCAATGACGAGTTCCGCTAGGGGGCAGAGCAACAACAGGCGTTCGAAGAAATCAAAGAATATTTATCCAAGCCGCCTATGTTAGTCCCACCCCAGCAGGGTAAGCCATTTTATGTTTATCTGTCAGTGGGTGATACTTTCATTGCTTCGGTCATCGTACAAGTGCAGGATGGCAAGGAGAGAGTTGATTTTTTATCTCAGCAGGAGGATGCTAGATGCAAAGACAAGGTACCTTGAAATTGCGAAACTATGCCTTTGTCTATTCTTTACCTGTACGAAGCTCCATCATATCCTGCTTTCTGCCGAGACAATTGTCATCTGCAAATCAAATGTTATCAAGCATATGCTGTCGGCCCCGGTGTTGAAAGGCCGACTCGGTAAGTGGATGTTCGCTCTGTCAGAATTTGATATCTGGTACCAGCCTGCGAAAGCAGTCAAAGGGCAGGTGCTGGCTGACCTCGTTGCGGAAAGGACTAGCTCAGACATAGCGGCGCTTTCCATTCGCGCATGGGCAATGTTTTTTGATGGGTCGGTCTGTGGAGATGGTTCTGGCATAGGTATCTTGCTCATCTCGCCTCGGGGGCAACATAGTCCTTTTCAATCAGATTGCCAACACCTTGTACTAATAATCTAGCCGAGTATGAAGCAGTGCACAAAGGTATGGAGTTACTTCTCGAAGCTGGAGCAGAAGCAGTAGAAGTTTTTGGGGATTCAAAGCTGGTCATCTCTCAGCTCACGGAGACATACTGATGTGAGAGCGAGTTGTTGTTTCCCTTGTGGAGACAATGCCAGGAGCTAATGGCCCAGTTCAGATATATAAACTTCTACTGGATACCAAGGGCACAAAATGCGGAGGCCAATGATCTTGCCCAGATGGCTTCCGATTACAAGGACATGGCGGATGGAGCTAATTTTCCAATAAACCTGCTGGATCAGGGGGATTAGAGAGCCGATATCTTCAATTACTTGAAGGATCCGGCTCGGGGGGCACCTAAGAAGATACGCTACAGAGCCATAAAGTACGTCCTAATAGGGGACGACTTGTTCTACAGAACTCTGGAAGGATTACTGTGACAGTCAAGTACTTGTAAGCTAGGCAAATATTTGTTAGTGTGAAGTATGTGCTTGTGAGTGTAAAGCTTGTGTGTGTTTATGCGAAGCTTTTGAAAATTTAAAGTGCAAGTAAAAAGGATATTTTTGTAATTACAGAAAAACCTAGGGTTGTTTTTGCAAAATATAATTGGATAAGGATAATTTCAAAATAAGTGAAAGGTGGTTTTGTAAACAGGCTTTTCTTATTTTATCCCTTGTTAAAAAATATATATTTATCCAAAAGTTTCATTTGAAATGTGTGTGTTGAAGTGTGTAAAATTTTTTGGTAAAGTTGTGAAAATAAGGGTGTTTATGTAATTTTATAAAAGTACAAGTCCTTTTATGCAAGTATTTGATTTACAAAAGTAACTTTCAAAATTACTTAGGACTAAAGTGTAAAAGGTGCAAGTCATTATGACATGTCTATCCAATTATTATGACGAATCTATCCCGTCATCATGACATGTCATAAATGCTTGCATTTAGGTCCTGAATTTTATAAAGTTACACTCTTTAGGACAAAAGTAATTCAAATCCAACTTTTGTTCAAAAATTCACGTGTAAAAATACAAGTTTTGAGTTTTTGAACTTGGGCCCTAAAGCAGTGTTGTAGAGTTTGAAAAACTCTCCAACTTTCGTTTTGGGCATTTTTTCATTAGGGTTTTAAATCAATGGAAAATTTTGCTTTACAAACAAGTCCCTGCAGTTTTCCGAAATTGCGTATAAGTCCTTGGGGAATTCCATTCCTTCTTCTTCTCTGTTTTTCTTTTCCCTGGTACTTCCTTATCCTCTACTGGCGGCCGCATCTTCTTCTCTCTCTCTGTTTTGCCTTTCATCCTGCCACCCCTTTTCTTTTCCTCACGGCAGCAGCTGCTGCAGCCAGAGTAGGCACGCAGGCCGGCGCGGCTAGCGGCAGCAGCTCAGGCGCTGCGCGGGCGACGGCCGGAGTGGAGGCGCGCGGCTCGGCTAGGCTAGTGTGCGCGCACGGCGGCGCGCAGCTACGGCGAGCCGGCACGGGGAGCGCGCGAGCGGATCCTGACGGCGGCGGAGCCGAGCGGCTCACGAGCGCGCGGACGCGGGGCGGCTGCGGCACGCGTGAGCACGAGCTGGCAGCGCAGGAGTGGGACAGGCGTTGCGCAGGCACGTGGGCGCGAGCGCGCGCGGAAGCAAGCGGGAGCAAGCTGCTGGCGGGCGGCACAGGAGGAGTGGATGCGCGGGAGCTGAGGCGTGACGGCTCGGGGCAGACCCGCACGGAGGGCAGCGAGGCCGAGCATGGCGGTAACTTGGCAAGGACGGCCACGGAGGGACCTGCGACGCGGCAAGGCCGAGGCGAGTGCGGGCTCGGCAACAGTAGGAAGAAGAGTAACCATGCAGGGCGACGACGTGCAGAGCGATGATGTGCGGGGCGGCGACCGGATGCGACGAGCTCGGAGGAGCCACGCACGGCGAGCTCCCTTCATCCTTGCGGAGGCGGAGGGGCGGTTATGGCAAGGCGAGACGGAAGGAGAAGCGACGAAGCGAAGGCGACGGTTATAGCATGGCGAGCTCAGAAGGAGCAGCTGCGCAGCGGCAAGGCGGTTAGGGCAAGAGTAACGCGGCGCGGGTTCGACACGCAGCGCAAGACCGGCGGCGGTGGTAGGCTGGCCCTGATGGTATCACGGCGGAGTTGCAGAATCCAGAGGTCCGAGCGGAATTGAATCGGTGCGTTCGCGAGTGCGAGCGGAAGTGTTCTGCCAGTGGCCGGCTCGGCTCGATTCCACAGACGAGTGCGCGTGCAAGGCAACAGACCATGCGCGAGCAAGTTAAGGGTCAATGGTGTGAGAGTAGTGCAGGAACAGTGTGCAGGAGATGCGACCGGGCGCGGTGATCCTGCAGAAAGCTACGCGGGTATGCCGGCCGTGTTTCAGTGGCACACGTGCGTGAGCAGAGGAAGTTCAACCGTGAGCAGGAGGACCTTGAGGTTCGCGGAGGAGTTGGCATAGCGAACCAATCCAGCTCCATCGCCTCGTCCCAAAGCTCCACGACATCCAGCAGTTCCTATTCCTCATCGATCGCTCGAGCGAGACCAAAACACCTCGAGGAGACTCCTAAACCCCCATCAAGTTTCTTCGATCCCTGTGTTCCAGGACATCATCGCCGTGGCAAAACCGACTGTTGTCGCCACGGGCCACCGTGAGAAGTACCCCCGACCATCTTCGACCCATTGCAACCCTTCCCGGCAAACTTCTTCGTCACCCACGGAATCTCATCACCGTCGAGTACTTCTCGTCGCCAATCCTATTCACCACGGGACTTCACTTTCCACCCGTTCTCCTCTACAACCAAGGCTATCCCAAGGTTTGCCCTAACCCACTAAATCTTCCTAATACCGGCAAACCCCTTTGCCGGAACATCGTTGTCTTCAACCGGTTCTTAGTTTTCCTCGACCAGGGACTTAGTTGCTTTGATTTAGAAAGTTCTAGGGTATTCTCTGCAAAATTCCCAGAACCTTCTTTGTTTCAAATCAGTGAACTTCTACTTTTCATGGAATTTCATAAGAAGTTCATAAAAATGCAAAATCAGTTTTGTTTGAACGTTTAGGTCAAAATCTACAAGTTTTGTGTTGTGCTCTTGAGTTGGAAGTCCTTGATTTGTGGTTTAGGTTAAATATTAGGAAATGAATGCTTTATTTGTACCTTATGTGATATGCATGTGTTGTAGCTGAAAGGTAAATCATAGGATGTATATCTTAAGTAGAGATGTGTAATGTCTAGTTAATCTTTTTACACGAGTGCTCATGTCCCTACCATCAAGACCTTATCCTTGTTTTGATTGCCATTTCCATAAGGTTCTTTTCATATAGGGATCCTTGTTAGTCCGTGTGTATCTGATGCTTATCCAATACATCTCTGCAGCTATGCTTCAGCAACGGCTATTAGCTCAGCCGTTAAACATCCGTTACCTTGAATCTATGATGTTTCTGTGTAACCACTGTCAACCGATACATTTCTTTTGATATGCTTCTACCATCGGTTGGTTAGCTGATACGATTGTTACCTTCCTAGTATCGGCTACTGCCGATACAATTCTTTTGTTCTGTCCTACAGCGGCTGCACATAGTCGATGTATCGGAGATGCACATATAATCTTAGGGTTCTTGTTATCGGCCGATCCAAGCCGATTCTAGTCGTTTTCCATATCGGTCAAATGTGGTCGATCAATCCTTAGTTTTCCCATCCTTAGCCACACACTTCTATCAGCCGATTTATCGACTGAGAGATCAGCTATATACCTATCGGTCACGTACCCTTAACCACACTCCAATCGGCTGCACAGCTGTAGAACATAACCCATCGGCTATACGTCACTCAATTATTGTGCTGACATAAACAAGTCGATATAACCACACCTAGTTACCTAGAATAACACTTAAGCACATCTCAGTTAAGACACAGCTGCTTTAGGAAACACCCCTCTGCTAAAGTAATCGATGCTTTCATCGGTCAATTAGGAAACCGGTGCACCTATCAATCGGCTACCCAGACCCAAGTACATAACCCTAGATCAGTAAGATAGCACAGTAGACACGCCTCTATTAGGCACGACCAAAGCACATCAATCGGCTCAACCTGATGCATCCTCAGGTTAAGGCCAAGACCAATGCACCAACCAATTAGATAGACCAAAGACATGCTGATAATCCAACCGGCAAGATCTTTCCTTGTTCTATCCTTGAAACACTGTACCCTTAATATTCCTACCTCTATCAGCCGTTTTAACCTTTGGTGAAACCAAACCGGTTAATCTCTTCTGCTCATATACAGAAACTACTCATGCCGATTTCTCTTTCAAACAGAAATCAGTGGATTTCCTAAAACTGTATAGAGAGCTTCCTTCTTTACTGATTCTATCGACTGAACCCCTGTATGTTCAATCGACTCTGTTGTAATCTTCAACAAATAGCCAATTCTAATTAGTTATCCCTCTAAAGCTCTATCTAGGTTTAGTTTCAGATCTTTTTGGATGTTATATGAGTAATATGTTAAATGAGTGTTGGATTGCAACTTTATTGTGAAGTAAGATAGTTTTGTATGCACACTTTGAATGTAATGTTGCATTGCATGTAGATACGACTACTTCCGCAACCGGTACCTACGAGATCTCCCTGGAGTCTGCAGAGGATATTCCTGAAGACCAAGCAAATATCACCAAGGGATTATCTGAAGTCCCGAACCAAAGTTCGGAAGATAACAATACTAACATCCCTGACTTCAGCCCCACCAGCAAAGGCAAGCCCCGGTGCACATCCCAGTATTTCAAATTACTACAATTTCATTATTATGATATATATCTTGCATTACGTCTAGGAGTTGAGATGAAACCCTAGTTGCATAAGATCTTAGGAATCCAATGTGTTGCTCCCGAGTCCTTATCGCTTAGATGCTCTGCTAAATAGGACCGGTAAAAGTCGAGTGATTTCCTGTCACTCGCACGATATAGGAATTGCATGTTTACAATTCTGCAATCACTATAAGGATGATGGACAGGGTCATGTGTTGTATCATGACCTGAAGGTTTACCCTGTCTGTTTTGTTAAAAGTGGTTAAGGCCGAACCATGTGGTAGTGGTGGCTAAGCGTTTGAAAGTACTAACCACATACTGCGAAATATGGTAAGCGGTAAGCCTAGTAACCAATCGGCCCGGCAAGTGGACATACCTCCCACCACTCGTAATTTGGTTTTTCTCACGCACCGACGTGCGGGAGTACATTCTGCAGGCAGACAGGAATACGGGTTTTGTTGTTGTCACACCCGATTTATAAGAACATAAATCGAGCAATCATATATGCGCCAGGATCAAGTCACGCATATATACAACAGATTATCAAGATATCACAACACATGTCACAAATAAAAGCGTATAATATTATAAAATGAATATCTTTATTACAACTGAATCAATAATCAGTTCAAGGAATGCGGAAGCGTAAAATAAATACATGAAGAGTAGGGCGCCACAGGGACGTCGACTGGGAGACAAACGCCTAGAAGTCGTCGAAGCCGCTGACGTAGTCCTCCACGTTGCCGGGCACTGAGCAGCAGTCGAAGATATCCGAAATAGAGCAGAAGAGTAGAGAGGCAAGTGTGAGTACAAACTAGTACTCAACAAGTATAACACAAACTATGAGGCTCTAGGCTAGCTGACTCAACTGCATTAGCTTTTAGTCTTGGCAAATTTTATTAAAACTATTTACTATAAGTTGATGAATTACCATAAACCAAAATTGCATAAGAAATTAATCAATATTAATTAAGAACTACTGAGAACCATCCAAACCAAAACCACCCGGGGAATCTTCCTAATCAAAGGTTGATAACCCCACTAATGAAAAGGAGGATCTGGGCCGCTCATGACTGTGAGCACAGCTGATATACCAGTTTTACACTCTCGAGAGGTTGCACAACTTTACCCACAAGTCGAGAGCTACGCTAGTTGTTCATCACACTTCCTTAGGTGGGATGGCTAGCAAGCACACTACGAGACCGTTACAAAGGATCACGTTGGTAAGGTGTAACCGCTAAGGATTCTGGATCAGCGACGATGGGGCCCACCTCCGGGGGTACAAGACACACAGCACAGACCAAGCCGGAGGAGCAGGGACCATTGAAGCTTACCACCCCTCTTGCCCACGCAGGTAAGTTACTCCCGAACCAACACGACCTAATTAGTAAGTCAAGACCGTCCCATTCCAGTCTTGTGGTTGCGCGGTTGTCCCAGGTTGTCGCTCTATGAACCGGTCCTTATGGAGAGTGGCCAACCAAGCACTAAGCACCGTGCTGGCCCCCTAAACCATGTTTCTATCAAAACATCTTTTACGGAGACGTGAGCCACTCAAGCACACAGCACAGAGGGCCACTCTCAGAATTAAGTTGCATAAGTCCATTAATCAAATTTAATTAAATAGGACCAAGTGTGTTATAGCACAGCAACCTAGCACAACTAACCATAATGCAACCCAAAGGATATATATATAGGATATAAAGTGGCTAGGAAAGTCCTTATAGGCATACAATATTAAAATGCAGTATGAAATTGTATTTAAAAGTGGTAGGATGTTCATGTTATACTTGCCTTCCTCGTACTCTCCCGGCTGCTGCTCGAACTGCTCAGAAGATGGCTGCTCCTGGTACTCGTCCAAAGGCTCCGCGTCTACTCACGATCATCAAGCATAGTCCACACATACACACATACACAAACAATAGCAACTATAAGAAAACAGTACACCAATATAATAGAACAACACACAAAACTGGCCTAGAATTATTCTACGCGTTACAACGATCGCGTGGACATAAAGAACACCTAAAATGGAGCTAAGACGCGAAAACTACGCCTGAAACAAGATCCAGGGACCTATTTGTAGGAAAACTGGAGGTTCTAAGGGGCTCTGCGCAAAAACCGAGGGTCTAAACGTAAATAAAGGGTAGACACAGGGGCTAGCACGTGAAAACCCAATGCATGGACTGCGGGCACTAATTCCAGGAAGCTCAGGGGCCTAAAAGCATAAAATAGGACCTAACCGTAATTATTTTTGAACTACAGGTGGACTGCGGGTTGTTTTCTCAAAAGGACAGGGACTCTTTAGCAAAACCGACGGGCTGAACCGGTAGCTTCTGTTCTGGGCCCTTGGATCGCCATCTAACGGCTCAGATTAGATCTATTACGCGAAGGGGTACGCTTGATTCTCATCCATCCGATCGGGATCTAACGCGCCAGAGCCCAACATAACAGGAATTCAATCCCACGCGCCGGATCAAGGATGGACGGCCGGGATTTAAGACAAGGGCGAACCGGTACGAGGGAATCACATCCGCTGGATCACGATCTGACGGTCTGGATCAAGGGGCCAGGGATCTAATCCTACCCACTGGCCGCGGATCGGACGGCTCAGAAGAAAAAAAAAGGTCCGGGCGGCGGTGTGGCGACGGATGCTCACCGGAGTTCGGTCTCCGCGGCGGTGCCTCGCCGGTGCTGGCCAAATCCTCCCTCCGAGGGTCTGTTCGAGCGAGGCTTGAGCTTGGGAGCACCAGAGGAACATGACGAGCGCACCAGAGTAGATGGCACGGACCTGCAGCGGCTGCAGCGGCGCGCTCAGCGGCGGGGCGGATTGGTGCGGTGGCACTAGCCGGTGCACACGCGCTCGGGCGGCTCGGGTTCGGAACGTTGGCGAACAGGTACCAGGTGCGTGCGCGGTGCTGGGCAGGCCGGAACCAGGGCACGCCTGGCGGAGCAGGGGACTCACCACGATGGCCTGCGGTTGGACGCGGCGGCGGGGCACGGGTGAGCGGCGTCCGGCCGTTGCAGGGAGCTAAGGACCCCAATATCTAGCGCAAACTAATCCGGGGAAGGGTATGATGCTCACCGAGGTGGAAATCGGCCGAAGACGTGGCGGCGTTGCCGGATCACGGCGGAGCAGAGGCGGAGGAATGCGGCGGCGCAGGGGCTCTGCACGGGCGGGGTGCTAGGGTTGGAGGCGGCGGAGCACAGGTGGTGAGAGCGCAGGGGTCGGGGGTCCCACTTATGGGGCGGCGGAACTCTCGGCATGCGGGCCCAGGCGCGGGCGGCGTGGAGATCCCGGCGGCGGGCTGCACGGCCGTTGCGGAAGGGAAAGGAGAAGAAGCTGACCAGTGGGCCCCGGTTGGCAGAGAAAGAAAAGAAGAGCGAGTGCTCGGGTTGGGCCACGTGGAGAGGAAGTAGAGGAGAGGAGCGTGAGGGAGGAAAGGAGAGTGGGCCAGCGTGACAGGGCGGAGGGAGCTGGGCCTCGAAAGGATGGTGGGTCTGTGCGGGGGGGAAAGAGCCGGCCCAAAGGGAGAGAGGGAAAGGGAAGCAGGCCGGCTGCTGGGTTCTGCTCTCTTCTTCTCCTTTTCTTTTCCTTTTCTTCACTCAACCATTCAAACAAATCTATTTGAATTCAAACAAATTTGAATTCAAACCTTATAAACTCAACACAAATAAAACAATGCTCCAGCATGAATGCGCAAACAAGTTGATCTTATATTAAATTTTATTTTCTTGTGTTATAAATTGCTTTAAATGCCACAAAAATTAAAGAAAGGCCTGGAAATTTCATTTGAGTCAAAATAAATTCATTAAAATTAGGGAAAAATTACCTTAGGGTGTTACAAACCTACCCCCTTACAGGAATCTCGTCCCGAGATTCGGATAGGCTAGCTAGCAAAGAGGTCGGGGTACGTCTTTCTTAGCTCATCTTCTCGCTCCCAAGTGGCCTCATCCTCCGTGTGGTGACTCCACTGAACACGGCACCTCTTGATCCTCTTGTTTCTGGTAACTCTCTCAGTTGTCTCCAGAATCCTCACGGGATGCTCGATGTAGGTCAAATCCTCCTGCACATCCAACCCTTCTAACGGTGCTTGCTCTTCTGGCACCCTCAAGCACTTCTTTAACTGCCTCAAGCACTTCTTTAACTGAGACACGTGAAACACATCATGCACCCCTGAGAGATTGGGAGGCAACTCCAAACGATATGCCACCTCACCTTTCCGTTCCAACACCTCGAACGGACCAATGTATCGAGGGGCTAGCTTCCCTCTCACATTAAACCTGCGGATTCCTCTCATCGGCGAGACCTTCAGGTACACATGATCACCCACTGCAAAGGTCAAATCTCGACGACGCACATCCGCGTAACTCTTCTGATGAGTCTGTGCGACCCTCAGGTTCTCGCGCACCTGCTGTACCAACTGTTCTGCCTCTTCAACGATATTGTAGGAGACTTCTTCAGACTGGCCTGATAACTGTTATTGTAGGAGAACTCTGCATACGGCAGGCATTTATCCCAGCTGGTACCATACTGAATAGCACAGGCTCGAAGCATATCCTCCAACACTTGGTTGGTTCTCTCTGTCTGCCCATCTTCTGAGGATGATAAGCAGTGCTGAAACGCAGCTTCGTATCCAACGAATCATGCAACTGCTCCCAGAACCGCGATGTGAACTGAGACCCCCGATCAGATATGATCTTCTTAGGAAAACCATGCAGACAGACGATCCTGGAGATGTACAACTCTGCGAGTCTAACGCCGGAGTAAGTAGTGTTCACCGGAATGAAATGGGCAACCTTCGTCAACCGATCCACTACTACCCATATGGAGTTGTACCCTTTCTGAGTACGAGGCAAGCCAACAATGAAGTCCATCGTGATCTCCTCCCATTTCCACTCTGGAATCTTCAACGGCTGCAATAAACCTGCTGGCCTCTGATGCTCTGCCTTGACACGCTGACAAGTGTCACAGATAGCCATGTATTCCGCAACGGAACGCTTCATTCCACACCACCAGAATCGTTCCTTGAGATCATAATACATCTTCGTGCTGCCTGGGTGAATGGAATATGCCGTATCATGAGCCTCACTCAGAATCAACTTCCTGAGGTCGTTCACATCCGGCACACATATACGACCCTTGTACCACAAGGTACCCTGATCATCCTCTTTGAAATGAGGTGCTTTGCCAATCTTGAGCAACTCACGAATCTCCTGTAGCTTCTTATCTTCCTTCTGATGCTGCCTGATCTCTGCCTCTAACGTGGGTTCTGCCTTGAATGATGTACCCGAGGTGTGATGCAAGAAACCCAGACTCAACTGCTCGAACTCCTCGCATAACTCCTGAGGCATCTGAAAAGTCACGGCCATGTTAACATAGCTCTTCCTG
The DNA here is from genome assembly GCF_002211085.1 of Panicum hallii. NCBI lineage: Eukaryota > Viridiplantae > Streptophyta > Magnoliopsida > Poales > Poaceae > Panicum > Panicum hallii. The sequence goes on along the minus strand of NC_038047.1, from coordinate 25,890,221 downwards.
CTCAGAGCATCTGCTAGAACATTAGCCTTGCCCGGATGATAGTGAATCTCCAGGTCATAATCCTTGACCAACTCTAACCATCTTCTCTGCCGCATGTTCAGCTCACTCTGAGTGAAAATGTACTTGAGGCTCTTATGGTCGGTGTAAATATCACACCTCTGCCCAAACAAGTAATGCCTCCATATCTTCAGGGCATGCACAACTGCGGCTAACTCAAGATCATGAGTGGGATAATTCAGCTCGTGCCGGCGCAATTGCCGCGAAGCATAAGCTATCACTCTGCCTTCCTGCATCAGGACGCAACCAAGACCATCCCTCGAAGCATCACAATATACTGTGAACCCTTTGCTCTCGTCTGGCAGAGTAAGGACTGGCGCAGTAGTCAACCTCATCTTCAGCTCATCGAAGGCCTTCTGACGCTCATCCGTCCAAGAGAAATCCACACCCTTCTCTAGCAAGGAAGTCAAAGGCTTCACAATCTTAGAGAAATTCTCAATGAACCTCCGATAATATCCAGCTAAGCCCAGAAAAGAGCGGACTTCCTTCACTGTCTACGGTACAACCCAGTCAAGCACATCCTTCACCTTCCCGGGGTCCACAGCAATACCTCCCTTGGAGATGACATGACCGAGGAAAGGAACCTCGTCAATCCAAAATTCGCACTTGCTGAGCTTGGCATACAGCTTGTGCTCTCTGAGCCTCTACAACACAAGCCTCAGATGCTTCTCATGCTCTGCTTCTGACTTGGAATATATCAAGATATCATCAATGAATATCACCACAAAGGTGTCCAGATAATCCATGAAAACCTTGTTCATCAGATGCATGAAGAAAGCCGGAGCATTGGTCAAGCCAAAGGACATGACCGTATACTCGTATAGCCCATACTTGTAGGTGAATGCCGTCTTCGGAATATCCTCGGAACGAATCTTCAGCTGATGATACCCAGAACGCAGATCAATCTTCGAGAACACACAAGCACCCTAAAGCTGATAGAAAAGATCCTCAATACGGGGCAATGGATGCTTGTTTTTGATAGTGACTGCATTCAGATCCCGATAATCAACGCACATTCTCTTCGCGCCATCCTTCTTCTCTACAAGCAATACAGGAAAAGCCCAAGGAGAGAAACTATGACGGATATAACCCTTAGCTAGCAACTCATCGACAGTCTTCTTAACTTCCCCATGTTCGACGGGAGCCATACGATAGGGCCGCTTAGCAATAGGAGCTGTGCCAGGTAAGAGATCAATAGAAAACTCAATGTCACGATCAGGCGGCATACCTGGCAAATCCTCCGGAAAGACATCCGGGAATTCAGACACCACGCGAATACCATCCGTGGATCTAGCCTCCATCTGATGAAGAAACCCAGAAGGCTCTATGGCTCCAACAGTAACCTCCTGCCCATCCGGTGCTGATAGCAGAACAGTCCTCTGAGCACAATCTATCCGGACTCCCCACTTAGCAAGAGTCTCCATCCCGAGGATCACATCAATGCCCTTGGTGTCTAGCACCATCAGATTTGCACTGAACTCTACCCCCCTTATGGCAACACTGACTCTGGGACAGAAGATATGAGACCTCAACTGCCCTCCCGGTGATGACACTAACATGCACCTCTTTAATGTGCTAGTAGGAATGCCATGATGCTCAACAAAAGACTGGGTGATGAAAGAATGCGTAGCACCAGTATCAAAAAGCACTGTAGCAGGATGGGTGTTGACCATGAACGTACCAATCACCACATTGGGAGCCTCGGCCGCTGACTTGGCCGTCACGTGGTTTACCCTGCCCTAAGCTGGGGCCTTGGGCGGTGCTGCACGCCCCTGCTGCCCTGCCTGCGCCTTCTGGGGGCAGACGTTGGCGTAGTGCCCCGGCTCGCCGCAGTGGAAGCACACTCGAGGAAGTGTAGCGGCCTGCTGCCCAGGAGGAGGAGTGGGCACTCCCTGCCGCGGAGCTGGTGGAGCCGGAGGCGCTGGAAGCCTCTGACCCTGTCCTGCCTGCTGCTGAGGATGAGAAGGAAACTGCTGCCGCTGCTGGTACTGCTGGGGCGGCCTCTGCTGCTGCTGCTGCTGTGGGTGCTGATAGCGGGGACGAGTGTTGCTGCCCGAAGAGGATGGAGCCATCTTCCTCTTCTTATCCTCAATCTCCCGGCGCTTACGCTCGGGGTTGAGGGTAGCATCAACCAGTTGGTTGAACTTGTCGAAGCGGTGGTTCAGCAGTGCATACTGGATGTGATCATCCAGTCCCTCCTTGAAATACTCCTGCTTATCGCTATCACGAGCGACGTCAGCAGGGGCATAGCGGGCCAGCTGAAGGAAACGGTCACGGTACTCCGTCACCGTCATAGATCCCTGAAATGACCACACAGATAACAAGGATAGGAATTGCTCAACATGTCAGGCTTACGGAAGAGATCAAGGATAGATCGAAGCTCAAAGAAACTGCAGAGAATTCCCTTCAATTTTAACTGCTTAAGGGCACGGAACTCCTTCTGCTTCATCTTCATAATCCACTCGGGAATGTGGTGGTTCCTGAAGCGCTCACGGAACTGGTCCCACGTGAGAGCATCACGATCCCTAGCTGGGTAGGACTCCCACCAGTCAAGAGCGGAGCCTCGCAGCTGCCCTGCTGCGTACAGAACTCGCTCACGGTCGTCGCACTGAGCAACAACCAACTGGTGCTCCACCGAACGAAGCCAGTCGTCCGCCTGGAGTGGGTCCGTGGCGTGAGAGAAGGTCGGAGGATGACCTCTCAGGAAATCCGCACACCGATCGCGGGGCTGAGGTGGCAGTGGAGGCGGTGGCTGGGCATGGATCTGCTGCAGAGCCTGAACGGTATTGTTCAGGGTCGCCATCATCTGCATCTGGAGCTGAAAGAACTGCTCCGGGGTCAGTGGTGGCGGCATCGGCAACGGCTGACTAGTACCCTGATTGTTCTGCTCCTGCTGGTCAGAACCGGAACTGGTGCACCTGGTGTTCACCATCTGATTACAACAAACGAAAATTTTTTATGAGAACGAGACATTGTGCAGCTGCGGAAATGAAACTTCGGAAGGATATGACAGAGAGAAAAGGAATATAGGTTTTACCCCCAACGATCTATCTCAGTTTTATTACTCAATTCAAGTTTGCGTTAAGATCGATTTGCATAAAGAAATTTACTTCTAACCTATGCAATCAACCAAAAAAAATCCAAATCAACTATTTGCACAATAACAAACATTCAATATTCACAACTTAGTCGAGTTTATCACACTACTCGACTAACACACTCGTTCTAGCGTATTTTTATTAGGATAGCCTAAACTTATAGGGTTAAGCGAATGCAGGCCAACATCTACGGAATATATCAAACTATCCCTCGGTAAATGTAGGGGGATTAGCAAACTCGGGGTTTAGAACTCAAGGAATAGAAGCAGAAGCGAATGTTTGGATTTTGCGGAAGCAGAGCAAGCGGAAGGGAACCCCTAAATTCGACCATTTCTATCTAGGCTTCATCCTGCAGTCAACACGGCTCTGATACCAATCTGTCACACCCGATTTATAAGAACATAAAATCGAGCAATCATATATGCGCCAGGATCAAGTCACGCATATATACAACAGATTATCAAGATATCACAACACATGTCACGAATAAAAGCGTATAATATTATAAAATGAATATCTTTATTACAACTGAATCAAGAATCAGTTCAAGGAATGCGGAAGCGTAAAATAAATACATGAAGAGTAGGGCGCCACAGGGACGTCGACTGGGAGACAAACGCCTAGAAGTCGTCGAAGCCGCTGACGTAGTCCTCCATATTGCCGGGCACTGAGCAGCAGTCGAAGATATCCGAAATAGAGCAGAAGAGTAGAGAGGCAGGTGTGAGTACAAACTAGTACTCAACAAGTATAACACAAACTATGAGGCTCTAGGCTAGCTGACTCAACTGCATTAGCTTTTAGTCTTGGCAAATTTTATTAAAACTATTTACTTTAAGTGGATGAATTACCATAAACCAAAATTGCATAAGAAATTAATCAATATTAATTAAGAACTATTGAGAACCATCCAAACCAAAACTAATGCAGGGGCGTGCAGGGGCGTGCAGCACCGCCCAAGGCCCCAGCTCAGGGTAGGGTGAACCACGTGACGGCCGAGTCAGCGGCTGAGGCTCCCAACGTGGTTATTGGTACGTTCATGGTTAATGCCCATCCTGCTACAGTGCTTTTTGATACTGGTGCTACACATTCTTTCATTACCCAGTCTTTTGTTGAGCATCATGGCATTCCTACTAGCACATTAAAGAGGTGCATGTTAGTATCTTCACCGGGAGGGCAGTTGAGGTCTCATGTCTTCTGTCCCAGAGTCAGTGTGGCCATAAGGGGGGTAGATTTCAGTGCGAATCTGATGGTGCTTGACTCCAAGGGCATTGATGTGATCCTTGGGATGGAGACTCTTGCTAAGTGGGGAGTCCGGATAGATTGTGCTCAGAGGACGGTTCTTCTGTCGGCACCGGATGGTCAGGAGGTTACTGTTGGAGCTACAGAGCCTTCTGGATTTCTTCATCAGATGGAGGCTAGCCCCACGGATGGTATTCGCGTGGTGTCTGAATTTCCGGATGTCTTCCCGGATGATCTGCCAGGTATGCCGCCTGATCGCGACATTGAGTTTTCTATTGATCTCTTGCCTGGCACAGCTCCTATTGCTAAGAGGCCCTATCGTATGGCTCCTGTTGAGCATGAGGAGGTTAAGAAGACTGTCGACGAGCTGCTGGCTAAGGGTTATATCCGTCGCAGTTTCTCTCCTTGGGCTTTCCCTGTGTTGCTTGTAGAGAAGAAGGATGGTGCGAAGAGGATGTGCGTCGATTATCGGGATCTGAATGCAGTCACTATCAAGAACAAGCATCCATTGCCCCGTATTGAGGATCTCTTTGATCAGCTTCAGGGTGCTTGTGTATTCTCGAAGATTGATCTGCGTTCGGGTTATCATCAGCTGAAGATTCGTCCTGAGGATATTCAGAAGACGGCATTCACCTGCAAGTATGGGTTATACGAGTATACGGTCATGTCCTTCGGCTTGACTAATGCTCCGGCTTTCTTCATGCATCTGATGAACAAGGTTTTCATGGATTATCTGGACACCTTCGTGGTGATATTTATTGATGATATCCTGATATATTCCAAGTCAGAAGCGGAGCATGAGAAGCATCTGAGGCTTGTGTTGCAGAGGCTCAGAGAGCACAAGCTGTATGCCAAGCTCAGCAAGTGCGAGTTCTGGATTGACGAGGTTCCATTCCTCGGTCATGTTATCTCCAAGGGAGGTATTGCTGTGGACCCCGGAAAGGTGAAGGATGTGCTTGACTGGGTTGTACCACAGACGGTGAAGGAAGTCCGCTCTTTTCTGGGCTTAGCAGGCTATTATCGGAGGTTCATCGAGAATTTCTCCAAGATTGCGAAGCCTTTGACTTCCTTGCTGGAGAAGGATGTGGGTTTTTCTTGGACTGATGAGCGACAGAGTGCCTTCGAGGAGCGGAAGAAGAGGTTGACTACGGCGCCAGTCCTTACTCTGCCGGACCAGAGCAAGAGGTTCACCGTGTATTGTGATGCTTCGAGGGATGGTCTTGGTTGCGTCCTGATGCAGGAAGGCAGAGTGATAGCTTATGCCTCGCGGCAGTTGCGCCGGCACGAGCTGAATTATCCCACTCATGATCTGGAGTTAGCCGCAGTTGTGCATGCTCTGAAGATATGGAGGCATTACTTGTTTGGGCAGAGGTGTGATATTTACACCGATCACAAGAGCCTCAAGTATATTTTCACCCAGAGTGAGCTGAATATGCGGCAGAGAAGATGGCTAGAGTTGGTCAAGGATTACGACCTGGAGATTCACTATCATCCGGGCAAGGCCAATGTTGTAGCAGATGCTCTGAGCAGGAAGAGCTATGTCAACATGGCCGTGGCTTTTCAGATGCCTCAGGAGTTATGCGAGGAGTTTGAGCAGTTGAGTCTGGGTTTCTTGCATCATACCTCGGGCACATCGTTCGAGGCGGAACCCACTCTAGAGGCGGAGATCAGGCAGCATCAGAAGGAAGATCAGAAGCTGCAGGAGATTCGTGAGTTGCTCAAGATTGGTAAGGCTCCTCATTTCAGAGAGGATGATCAGGGTACCTTGTGGTACAAGGGTCGTATATGTGTGCCGGATGTAGCAGATCTCAGGAAGTTGATTCTGAGTGAGGCTCATGATACAGCGTATTCTATCCATCCAGGCAGCACGAAGATGTATTACGACCTGAAGGAACGATTCTGGTGGTCTGGAATGAAGCGTTCAGTTGCGGAGTACGTGGCTATCTGCGACACTTGTCAGCGTGTCAAGGCAGAGCATCAGAGGCCAGCCGGGTTATTGCAGCCGTTGAAGATTCCAGAGTGGAAATGGGAGGAAATCACTATGGATTTCATTGTTGGCTTGCCTCGTACTCAGAAAGGGTACAACTCCATATGGGTAGTAGTGGACCGGTTGACGAAGGTTGCTCATTTTATTCCGGTGAACACTACTTACTCCGGTGCTAGACTCGCAGAGTTGTACATCTCCAGGATTGTCTGTCTGCACGGTGTTCCTAAAAAGATTATATCTGATCGAGGATCTCAGTTCACTTCACGGTTCTGGGAGCAGTTGCACGATTCGTTGGATACGAAGCTGCGCTTCAGTACTGCTTATCATCCTCAGACAGATGGACAGACAGAGAGAACCAACCAAGTGTTGGAAGATATGCTTCGAGCTTGTGCTATTCAGTATGGTACCAGCTGGGATAAATGCCTGCCATATGCTGAGTTTTCTTATAATAACAGCTATCAGGCCAGTCTGAAGAAGTCCCCGTTTGAGGCTCTGTATGGTCGGAAATGCAGGACTCCGCTGTATTGGGATCAGATTGGTGAGAGGCAGGTATTTGGTCCGGATATTGTTGAGGAGGCCGAACAGTTGGTACAGCAGGTGCGAGAGAATCTGAGGGTCGCTCAGACTCGTCAGAAGAGTTATGCGGATGTGCGTCGCCGAGATTTGACCTTTGCAGTGGGTGATCATGTATATCTGAAGGTCTCGCCGATGAGAGGAATCCGCAGGTTTAATGTACGAGGGAAGCTAGCTCCTCGGTACATTGGTCCGTTCAAGGTGTTGGAACGGAAAGGTGAGGTGGCATATCGTCTGGAGTTGCCACTCAATCTCTCAGGAGTGCACGATGTGTTTCACGTGTCTCAGCTGAAGAAGTGCTTGAGGGTGCCAGAAGAGCAAGCACCGATCGAAGGGTTGGATGTGCAGGAGGACCTGACCTATATTGAGCATCCGGTGAAGATTCTGGAGATATCGGAGAGAGTTACTAGAAACAAGAAGATCAAAATGTGCCGAGTTCAGTGGAGTCATCACACGGAGGATGAGGCTACTTGGGAGCGAGAAGATGAGCTGAGGAGGACATATCCCGATCTCTTTGCTAGCTAGCCTATCCGAATCTCGGGACGAGATTCCTGTAAGGGGGGTAGGTTTGTAACACCCTAAGGTAATTTCCTTATATTTTAATTAATTTATTTGGGCTTGAATAAATTTTCCAGGGTTTTCTCTAAATTATCTCGTATTTAAAGTAATTTTATAACACAAGTAATTAAAATTTATCATAGGATTAAATTGTTTGTGCATTCATGCTGGAGCATTATTTTTCTTGTGTGGAATTTATAGGGTTTGAATTCAAATTTATTTGAATTCAAATGAGTTGTTTGGTTGGTTTGAGTATAGGAAAGAAAAGGAAAGAAGAAAAAGGAAAAGAAAGGGCAGCCATTTCCTCTCCTTGGCCCAGCTCCCCTCTCCCCTCTCCCTCCCGCATGGGCCACGGCGGCCCAGCTCTTCTTTCCCCGCGGGCCCTCTCTCCCTCTCTTCTTTTCCCCAGCCCGCGCCTCTCTTCTCTCTTTGGGCCGCAGCGTTTCCCCGAGGCCCAGCTCCTCCCTCTCCCTCCTTCCCTCCCCCGCTTGGGCCTCCGCGTTCTCCTCAGCCCGAGCGCGCTCGCCCTCCCCCGCGATTCCCTCCTCCCGCTGCCAGGGCGGCCCCACCCGTCATCCCCCTCCTCCAGCAACCCCCCCCGCAACGGCCGCGCCATGGCACCGAGATCCCCGGCTTCTTCCCGCCGCACCCGCACCCGAGACCCCCGGCCCTGCCCCTCTTATCCCCGGCGCCATCCCTCAGACCCCTCTCATCCCAAGAGCGCCGCCCCTAAACCCTAACCCCGGCCGCCGCCTTGCCTCGGATTGAACCCGAGCCGTCGCCGCCGGTGAGTCCAAATTGCCGGCCCCCGTACCTCCTCGTGCCGTGCTGACCCCCTACCCTCTCCGCAGGAGCCTCCAGGATCGATCTCCGCAGCTTAGAAGGCCCGGCCGCCCCGGTACCATCCTCCCCCGCGAAGAGCCGAGCTCTTCCGCCGCCGGTCGTCGTCGTTCTCCACCGTCCGCTGCCGCCCCGGTCTCCACAACCTTTTGGTGAGCTCCACTCCCTTCCCCCGGTCATGTTGCACCTAAAGCCGTAGCAGTTAGGCCTCTGAAGCGCTCGGAACACGCGCACGCCGGCGTGACCGCCGCCCCGAGCCGCCCTCGCCACGGGGATCGCCCACCCGAGCCCCGATCCGCCACGATGATAGCCCAGGTGGATTACCCGTACCGCCAGCTTCCTCCACGACGTGATCCCGACCCAAACGAAGCCCGGACGGCCAAGTTTGGCCATCGCCGGCGTAGCGCCGCCGCGGGAGCGCGTCTCCGGCGACCTGCACCGCCGCTGGCGCGTCCGCGTAGTCCTGGCCGCCCGATCCGTGTTGGACGCGTAGGATTAAAAGCCGCGTACCCCCTGCTCCGCACCGCTGGATCCAGATCCAACGACCTCAAACGGAGCGTACCGGTTCGCGGATCGGATTAGATCCGAGCCGTCGGTTTCAAATCCAGCGAGAGGCATTAGATCCGTGCTAAGGGATGGTCCGGAGCGTAGGATCGCGATCCAACGGGTGAGATCGGCGCGTACCCCTTCGTGTAACAGACCTAATCCGAGCCGTCCGATTTAGATCTGAGGACCCAGATTAAAGGATACCGGTTCAGCCCGTCGTTCTTGCTAAAGAGTCCCTGTCTTTTAGGGAAATCAACCCGCCGTCCAGCCTTAGTTCAAAAATAATTACAGGCAGGTCCTTTTCTTCCCGTTTAACCCCCTGCGCTTCCTGGAAATTGGACCCGCAGTCCATCTCTTGATTTTTCTCGTGCTAGCCCCTAGATCTAGGCTTTATTTACGTTTTAGTCCCCGGGTTTTGCCCAGAAGCCCCTGGTTGCTCTGTTTTTCTTACAAATAGGTCCCTGGACCCTGTTTTAAGCGCAGTTTTCACGTTTTAGCTCCGTTTTAAGCGTTCTTTACATCCACGCGATCGTTGTAACGTGTAGAATAGCTTTAGACTAGTTTTGGGTGCTGTTTCTATGAAATGTTGTACTGTTTTCTTATAGTTTGTTCTTGTATTGCATGTGTGTATGTGTGGGCTATGTTTGATGATCGTGAGTAGACGCGGAGCCTTTGGAGCAGTATCAGGAGCAGCCGTCTTCCGAGCAGTTCGAGCAGCAGCCAGGAGAGTACGAGGAAGGCAAGTATAACATGAACCTCCTATCACTTTTAAATACAATTTCATACTGCATTTAAATTCTGTATGCCTATAAGGATTTCCTAGCCACTTTATATCCTATATATATATCCTTTGGGTTGCATTGTGGTTAGTTGTGCTAGGTTGCTGCGCTATAACACACTTGGTCCTTTTTAATTAATTCGATTAATGGTCTTATGCAACTTAATTCTGGAGCCGACCCTCTGTGCTGTGTGCTTGAGTGGTTTGTGCGTCCTTAAAAGATGTTTTTGTTAGAAACATGGTTTAGGGGGCCAGCACGGTGCTTAGTGCTTGGTTGGCCACTCTCCATAAGGACCGGTTCATAGAGCGACAACCTGGGACAACCGCGCAACCACAAGACTGGTATGGGACGGTCTTGACTTATTAATTAGGTCATTTTGGTTCGGGAGTAACTTACCTGCGTGGGCAAGAGGGGTGGTAAGCTTCAATGGTCCCTGCTCCTCCGGCTTGGTCTGTGCTGTGTGTCTTGTACCCCCGGAGGTGGGCCCCATCGTCGCTGATCCAGAATCCTTAGCGGTTACACCTTACCAACGTGATCCTTTGTAACGGTCTCGTAGTGTGCTTGCTAGCCATCTCACCTAAGGAAGTGTGATGAACAACTAGCGTAGCTCACGACTTGTGGGTAAAGTTGTGCAACCTCTCGAGAGTGTAAAACTGATATATCAGCTGTGCTCACAGTCATGAGCAGCCCAGATCCTCCGTCTGATTAGTGGGGTTGTCAACCTTTGACGAGGGCGATTCCCCGGGTGGTTTTGGGTTGGATGGTTCTCAGTAGTTCTTAATTAATATTGATTAATTTATTATGCAATTGGGTTTATGGTAATTCATCCACTTGTAGTAATTAGCTTTAATAAAATTTGCCCAGATTAAAAGCTAATGCAGTTGAGTCAGCTAACCTTAGAGCCTCATGCTCGTGTTATACTTGTTGAGTACTAGTTCTGTACTCACACTTGTCTTTCTACTCTTCTGTTCTCTTTCGGATATCTTCGACTGCTGCTCAGTGCCCGGCAACGTGGAGGACTACGTCAGCGGCTTTGACGACTTCTAGGTGTTTGTCTCCCAGTCGACGTCCCTGTGGCGCCCAGCTCTTCATGTATCTCTTTTACGCTTCCGCAACTCTTGAACCGATTCTTGATTCGGTTGTAATAAAATACTTCATTTATGATTCATTTACGTTTTATATTAATGTTATTCGTGACATGTGTTGTGATATCTTGATGATCTGTTGTATATATGCGTGACTTGATCCTGGCGCATATATGATTGCTCGATTTATGTTCTTATAAATCGGGTGTGACATGCCTCTTCAACAATATCCGGACCAAACACCTGCCTCTCGCCAATCTGATCCCAATACAGCGGAGTCCTGCACTTCCGACCATATAGGGCCTCGAAAGGAGATTTCTTCAGACTGGCCTGATAACTGTTATTGTACGAGAACTCCGCATAAGGCAGGTATTTATCCCAGCTGGTACCATACTGAATAGCGCAGGCTCAAAGCATATCCTCCAACACTTAGTTGGTCCTTTCTGTCTGCCCATCTGTCTGAGGGTGATAAGCGGTACTGAAGCGCAGCTTCGTATCCAACGAATCATGCAACTGCTCCCAGAACCGTGAAGTGAACTGAGATCCTCGATCTGATATAATCTTCTTCGGAACTCCATGCAGACAGACAATCCTGGAGATGTACAACTCTGCGAGTCTAGCACCGGAGTAAGTAGTGTTCACCGGGATAAAGTGAGCAACCTTCGTCAACCGATCCACTACTACCCATATGGAGTTGTACCCCTTTTGAGTACGAGGCAAGCCAACAATGAAGTCCATCGTGATCTCCTCCCATTTCCACTCTGGAATCTTCAACGGCTGCAATAACCCTGCTGGCCTCCGATGCTCTGCCTTGACACGCTGACAAGTGTCACAGATAGCCACGTACTCCGCAACGGAACGTTTCATTCCATACCACCAGAATCGTTCCTTCAGGTCGTAATACATCTTCGTGTTGCCTGGATGAATGGAATATGCCGTATCATGAGCCTCACTCAGGATCAGCTTCCTGAGATCTCCTACATCCGGCACACATATACGACCATTGTACCACAAGGTACCCTGATCATCCTCTCTGAAATGAGGTGCTTTGCCAATCTTGATCAGGTCACAAATCTCCTGCAGCTTCTTATCTTCCCTCTGATGCTGCCTGATCTCTGCCTCTAGAGTCGGTTCTGCCTCGAATGACGTACCCGAGGTGTGATGCAAGAAACCCAGACTCAACTGCTCAAACTCCTCACATAACTCCTGAGGCATCTGAAAAGCCACGGCCATGTTAACATAGCTCTTCGTGCTCAGAGCATCTGCTACAACATTAGCCTTGCCCGGATGATAGTGAATCTCCAGGTGGTAATCCTTGACCAACTCTAGCCATCTTCTCTGCCGCATGTTCAGCTCACTCTGGGTGAAAATATACTTGAGGCTCTTGTGATCGGTGTAAATATCACACCTCTGCCCAAACAAGTAATGCCTCCATATCTTCAGAGCATGCACAACTGCGGCTAACTCCAGATCATGAGTGGGATAATTTAGCTCGTGCCGACGCAACTGCCGCGAGGCATAAGCTATCACTCTGCCTTCCTGCATCAGGACGCAACCAAGACCATCCCTCGAAGCATCACAATACACTGTGAACCTCTTGCTCTGGTCTGGCAGAGTAAGGACTGGCGCCGTAGTCAGCCTCTTCTTCAGCTCTTCGAAGGCTTTCTGATGCTCATCAGTCCAACAGAAATCCACACTCTTCTCTAGCAAGGAAGTCAAAGGCTTCGCAATCTTGGAGAAGTTCTCAATGAACCTCCGATAATAACCTGCTAAACCGAGAAAAGAGCGGACTTCCTTCACTGTCTGCGGTACAACCCAGTCAAGCACATCCTTTACCTTTCCCGGGTCCACAGCGATACCTCCCTTGGAGATAACATGACCGAGGAATGGAACCTCGTCAATCCAGAATTCGCACTTGCTGAGCTTGGCATACAGCTTGTGCTCTCTAAGCCTCTGCAACACAAGCCTCAGATGCTTCTCATGCTCTGCTTCTGACTTGGAATATATCAGGATATCATCAATGAATATCACCACAAAGGTGTCCAGATAATCCATGAAAACCTTGTTCATCAGATGCATGAAGAAAGCCGGAGCATTGGTCAAGCCAAAGGACATGACCGTATACTCGTATAGCCCATACTTGCAAGTGAATGCCGTCTTCGGGATATCCTCGGAACGAATCTTCAGCTGATGATAACCCGAACGCAGATCGATCTTCGAGAATACACAAGCACCCTGAAGCTGATCAAAGAGGTCCTCAATACGAGGCAATGGATGCTTGTTCTTGATGGTGACTGCATTCAGATCCCGATAATCGACGCACATTCTCTTCGCGCCATCCTTCTTCTCTACAAGCAACACAGGGAAAGCCCAAGGAGAGAAACTGCGACGGATATAGCCCTTGGCTAGCAACTCGTCGATGGTCTTCTTAACTTCCTCATGCTCAACAGGTGCCATACGATAGGGCCGCTTAGCAATAGGAGCTGTGCCAGGCAAGAGAACAATAGAAAACTCATTGTCGCGATCAGGCGGCATACCTGGCAAATCATCCGGAAAGACATCCAGGAATTCAGACACCACGCGAATACCATCCGTGGGTCTAGCCTCCATCTGATGAAGAAATCCAGAAGGCTCTGTGGCTCCAACAGTGACCTCCTGACCATCCGGTGCTGACAGAAGAACAGTCCTCTGAGCACAATCTATCCGAACTCCCCACTTGGCAAGAGTCTCCATCCCGAGGATCACATCAATGCCCTTGGTGTCTAGCACTATCAGATTCGCACTGAAATCTACCCCCCTTATGGCCACACTAACTCTGGGACAGAAGACATGAGACCTCAACTGTCCTCCCGGTGAAGATACTAACATGCACCTCTTTAATGTGCTAGTAGGAATACCATGATGCTCAACAAAAGACTGGGTGATGAAAGAATGTGTAGCACCAGTATCAAAAAGCACTGTAGCAGGATGGGTGTTGACCATGAACGTACCAATAACCACGTTAGAAGCCTCGACCGCTGACTCGGCCGTCACGTGGTTCACCCTGCCCTGAGCTGGGGCCTTGGGCTGAGCTGCACGCCCCTGCTGTCCTGCCTGCGCCTTACGAGGGCAGACGTTGGCGTAGTGCCCCGGCTCGCCGCAGTGAAAGCACACTCGCGGAAATGCAGCGGCCTGCTGCCCAGGAGGAGGAGTGGGCACTCCCTGCCTCTGAGCTGGTGGAGCCGGAGGCGCTGGAAGCCTCTGACCCTGTCCCGCCTGCTGCTGCTGCTGAGGACAAGGCGGAAACTGCTGCCGCTGCTGGTACTGCTGGGGCGGCCTCTGCTGCTGCTGCTGCGGTGGATGCTAATAGCGGGGACGAGTGTTGCTGCCCGAAGAGGATGGAGCCATCTTCCTCTTCTTATTCTCAATCTCCCGACGCTTACGCTCGGTGTTGAGGGCAGCATCAACCAGCTGGTTGAAGTTGTCGAAGCGGTGGTTCAGCAGCGCAAACTGGATGTGATCATTCAGTCCTTCCTTGAAGTACTCCTGCTTATCGCTATCACGAGCGATGTCAGCAGGGGCGTAGCGGGCAAGCTGAAGGAAACGGTCACGGTACTCCGTCACCGTCATAGATCCCTGAAATAACGAACACAGATAACAAGGATAGAAATTGCTCAATAGGTCAGGCTCATGAAAGAGGTCAAGGATAGATCGAAGCTCAAAAGAAACTGCAGGGGATTCCATTCAAATTTACCTGCTTAAGAGCACGGAACTCCTTCTGCTTCATCTTCATGATGCCCTCAGGGATATGATGGTTCCTGAAGCGCTCACGGAACTGGACCCAGGTGAGAGAGTCACGGTTCTGAGCCGGGTAGGACTCCCACCAGTCGAGAGCGGAGCCTCGCAGCTGCCCTGCTGCGTACAGAACCCTCTCCCGGTCGTCGCACTGCGCAACAACCAACTGGCGCTCCACCGAATGAAGCCAGTCGTCCGCCTGGAGTGGTTCCGTGGCGTGAGAGAAGGTCGGAGGGTGACCTCTCAGGAAATCCGCACGCCGATCACGGGGCTGTGGCGGGGGAGGCGGTGGCTGGGCGTGGATGTGCTGCAGAGCCTGAACGGTATTGTTCAGAGTCGCCATCATCTGCATCTGGAGCTGAAAGAACTGCTCCGGGGTCAGTGGTGGCGGCATCGGTAGCGGCTGACCGGTACTCTGGTTGTTCTGCTCCTGCTGGTCAGAACCGGAACCGGTGCGTCTGGTGTTCACCATCTGATTGCAACAAACGAAATTTATGAGAAAGACTTATTGTGCAGCTGCGGAAATGAAACTTCGGAAGAATATGACAGAAAGGAAGGAATATAGGTTTTACCCCCAACGTTCTAACTCAATTTTATCATTTAGTTCAAGTTGGGTTAGGTCGATTTGCATGAACCAGTTTAACTACTAGACTATGCAATCAACCAAAAATCCAAATCAAACATTTGCACAATAACAAACATTCAATATTCACAACTTAGTCGAGTTTTCCACACTACTCGACCAACACACTCGTTCTAGCGTATTTTCATCGGGACAGCCTAAACTTATAAGTTACAGGATTAGGCGACTCAGGCCAGCGTCTACGGAGAGCTCAAGCTATTTCTCAGAAAAGACAGGAGAGATAGCAGATCAAGGACTTAAGGCTCAAGGAATAGAAGCAAAAATGAATGTTAGAAGATTTGCGGAAGCAAGGCAAGAGAAAAGAAGCCCTAAACTCGTCCAATTCTATCTAGGCTTCGTCCTACAGTCGACACGGCTCTGATACCAATCTGTCACACCCGATTTATAAGAATATAAATCGAGCAATCATATATGCGCCAGGATCAAGTCACGCATATATACAACAGATCATCAAGATATCACAACACATGTCACGAATAAAAGCGTATAAATTATAAATGAATATCTTTATTACAACTGAATCAAAAATCAGTTCAAGGAATGCGGAAGCGTAAAATGAATACATGAAGAGCTGGGCGCCACAGGGACGTCGACTGGGAGACAAACGCCTAGAAGTCGTCGAAGCCACTGACGTAGTCCTCCACGTTGCCGGGCACTGAACAGCAGTTGAAGATATCCGAAATAGAACAGAAGAGTAGAGAGGCAAGTGTGAGTACAAACTAGTACTCAACAAGTATAACACAAACTATGAGGCTCTAGGCTAGCTGACTCAACTGCATTAGCTTTTAGTCTTGGCAAATTTTATTAAAGCTAATTACTACAAGTGGATGAATTACCATAACCCAATTACATAAGAAATTAATCAGTATTAATTAAAAATTACTGAGAACCATCCAAACCAAAACCACCCGGGGAATCTCCCTAATCAAAGGTTGATAACCCCACTAATCAAAAGGAGAATCTGGGCCGCTCATGACTGTGAGCACAGCTGATATATCAGTTTTACACTCTCGAGAGGTTGCACAACTTTACCCACAAGTCGTGAGCTACGCTAGTTGTTCATCACACTTCCTTGGGTGAGATGGCTAGCAAGCACACTACGAGACCGTTACAAAGGATCACGTTGGTAAGGTGTAACCGCTAAGGATTCTGGATCAGCGACGATGGGGCCCACCTCCGGGGGTACAAGACACACAGCACAGACCAAGCCGGAGGAGCAGGGACCATTGAAGCTTACCACCCCTCTTGCCCACGCAGGTAAGTTACTCCCAAACCAAGATGACCTAATTAGTAAGTCAAGACCGTCCCATTCCAGTCTTGTGGTTGCGCGGTTGTCCCAGGTTGTCACTCTATGAACCGTGCTGGCCCCCTAAACCATGTTTCTAACAAAACATCTTTTAAGGATGCACTAACCACTCAAGCACACAGCACAGAGGGTCGGCTCCAGAATTAAGTTGCATAAGATCATTAACAAATTAATTAAAAGGACCAGGTGTATTATAGCGCAGCAACCTAGCACAACTAACCAAAATGCAACCCAAGGATATAGATAAAGGATATAAAGTGGCTAGGAAAGTCCTTATAGGCATACAGTATTAAAATGCAGTATGAAATTGTATTTAAAAGTGATAGGAGGTTCATGTTATACTTGCCTTCCTCGTACTCTCCCGGCTGCTGCTCGAACTGCTCGGAAGATGGCTGCTCCTGGTACTGGTCCAAAGGCTCCGCGTCTACTCATGATCGTAACGCCAAAACATAGTCCAGCACATACACATACATGCAAACAAGGAAAAAAATATAAGAAACAGTACAACATTACATAGAAATAGCACACAAAACTATGCTAGAACGATTCTACGCGTTACCGCGATCGTGTGGATATAAAGAACACCTAAAACGGAGCTAAAACGCGAAAACTACGCTTAAAACAAGGTCCAGGGACCTATTTGTAAGAAAACTGGAGCTTCCAGGGGGTTCTGGACCAAAAACCAGGGACCTAAACATGATTAAAGGGTAGACACAGGGGCTAGATGGCTAAAAACCCTAGGGCTGGACTGCGGGCATGAAAATTGGAACGCTCAGGGGTCTAAACGAATAAAACTGGACTTAACTGCAAATACTTTTGAACTACACAGGAGTGCGGGTTGATTTCAGAAGAACCCAAGGACTCTTTAGCAAAAAGACCAAGCCAAAGCGGTATCTTCTATTCTGGACGCTCGGATCTGGATCGGGCGGCTGAGATTAGACTCTCAAAGCGAAGGGGTACGCACGAATAACGACCCTCGGATCTGGATCCAATGGACAGCATCCAAACTTAAACAGATCTAATACTGTGCGCCGGATCTAAGATGGACGGCTCAGATTTAAAACAAGGGTGAAACGGTACGCGCTGCTTGGATCCCTTGGATCTCGATCGCACGGCTCAGATTTACCCCGGCTCGACCTAATCGTGGGCGTTGGCTCTAGATCGGATGGTTGAGGGTTCCTGGGCGCTCGGGCGGCGGCGCTGGTCGCCGGTGACCAAATCCGTGGCGGCGCATGGCTCGGGTTCGCCGGAGCTCGGCGTTCCCGCCGCTCCGGGGGTTCAAACTCCACCACTTCGGGTCTGGGAGCACCACCA
The DNA here is from genome assembly GCF_002211085.1 of Panicum hallii. Classification (NCBI taxonomy): domain Eukaryota; kingdom Viridiplantae; phylum Streptophyta; class Magnoliopsida; order Poales; family Poaceae; genus Panicum; species Panicum hallii. Next base: position 25,872,422 of record NC_038047.1, on the reverse strand, counting down.
CGACACAGGGAAACCCCCTAAGGTGAACAGAAGCGGCCAAGCCGGCAGTGGCGACCGCACGGCGGTAAGGGGCGGCTGGCTCTCCGGTGAGCACGCGTTCTAAGCGCTACCGGCCGCCAAACACTACGGTAATTGGCGCAGAAGGGCTAGGGCGCGAAGGGGAAACTCACCGAGGGGCTACGGTGCCCGGAGCGTGGCGGAGGACGGCCGGCGGCGAGGTCTTGCGGAAGCAACGCTCGGGGTGATCGCGGATGGCCCGAGGTGGGGCTGCTTCAGGTCTGCTGATCCCTCAAACCGAAGCACACGGGTCCTGCAGAGGTGCTCAGGGGGTCAGCACGGCCAAAGGCCCGACGACGGCGAGCAATTGGGGTGGCGGAGGCCATTACCGACGTGCGAGCTCGGTTTGATTTCCGACGTAGCAGACGTTCACGGCCCAATTGCCGGCTTGGAGAAACCCTAGACGACGAGGCGGATCTCTTGCAGGGGTGGCGGTGGCCTGGGGTGCGGCGGAGCGGCCTGACCACGGGAGGCTGAGGGGAGGTGGCGCGGAGGAGCGAGGGAACGGCGGCGCTAGGGTTTTGGGTGGCGGCGGGGTAAGGCAGGGGGGTACGGGGAGGGTCTGCGGGCCACTTAAGGGCGGGGGATCGAGGCCTCGGCGTGCGGGCCCAGGGGGAAGCTCGCCGGCGGTTTCGGGAAGAGGTTGAGCGCCGGAGAAGAAGGGGAAAGGGAGAGAAGGCGCTGACAGGCCGGGGCTAGCGGTCAGCGAGAGAGAAAAGAGAGAGGGCCGGCGCAGCTCGAGCTGGGAGGAAGTGGGCCGTGGCGCGGCCCACTCGGGGAGAAAGGAAAGAGGGGAGAGGGCTGGGCCTCGGGGAAACTTGGGCCAGGGGGAAAGAGAGAGCCCGTGAGGGGGAGAGGGAGAGAGTTTGGGCTGGGCTAGGCTTCTTTGCTTCCTTTCTTCTTTCCTATTCCTTTTCTACACTCAAACATTCAAACCATTCCATTTGAATTCAAATAAATTTGAATTCAAACCCACACAAATAAAACCATGCACCAGCATGAATGCACAAGCAAGTTGACTTATAATAAATTTTAATTACTTGCCTTATAAAATTACTTTAAACGCGAGATAAATCAGGGAAAACTCTGGAAATTTTATTTGAGCCCAAATAAATTCATTAAAATTTAAGGGAATTACCTTAGGGTGTTACATAAAGTGGCTAGGAAAGTCCTTATAGGCATACAATACTAAAATGCAGTATGAAATTGTATTAAAAAGTGGTAGGATGTTCATGTTATACTTGCCTTCCTCGTACTCTCCCGGCTGCTGCTCGAACTGCTCAGAAGATGGCTGCTCCTGGTACTCGTCCAAAGGCTCCGCGTCTACTCACGATTATCAAGCATAGTCCACACGTACACACATACACAAAAAATAGCAACTATAAGAAAACAGTACACCAATACAATAGAACAACACACAAAACTGGCCTAGAATTATTCTACGCGTTACAACGATCGCGTGGACATAAAGAACACCTAAAACGGAGCTAAGACGCGAAAACTACGCTTGAAACAAGATCCAGGGACCTATTTGTAGGAAAACTGGAGGTTCTAAGGGGCTATGCGCAAAACCGAGGGTCTAAACGCAAATAAAGGGTAGACACAGGGGCTAGCACGTGAAAACCCAAGGCATGGACTGCGGGCACTAATTCCAAGAAGCTCAGGGGCCTAAAAGCATAAAACAGGACCTAACCGTAATTATTTTTGAACTACAGGTGGACTGCGGGTTGTTTTCTCAAAAGGACAGGGACTCTTTAGCAAAACCGACGGGCTGAACCGGTAGCTTCTGTTCTGGGCCCTTGGATCGCCATCTAACGGCTCAGATTAGATCTATTACGCGAAGGGGTACGCTTGATTCTCATCCATCCGATCGGGATCTAACGCGCCAGAGCCCAACAAAACGGGAATTCAATCCCACGCGCCAGATCAAGGATGGACGGCCGGGATTTAAGACAAGGGCGAACCGGTACGAGGGAATCACATCCGCTGGATCACGATCTGACGGTCTGGATCAAGGGGCTAGGGATCTAATCCTACCCACTGGCCGCGGATCGGACGGCTCAGAAGAAAAAAAAGGTCCGGGCGGCGGTGTGGCGACGGATGCTCACCGGAGTTCGGTCTCCGCGGCGGTGCCTCGCCGGTGCTGGCCAAATCCGCCCTCCGAGTGTCTGTTCGAGCGAGGTTTGAGCTCGGGAGCACCAGAGGAACATGACGAGCGCACCAGAGTAGATGGCACGGACCTGCAACGGCTGCAGCGGCGCGCTCGGCGGCGGGGCGGATTGGTGCGGTGGCACTAGCCGGTGCGCACGCGCTCGGGCGGCTCGGGTTCGGAACGTTGGCGAACAGGTACCAGGTGCGTGCGCGGTGCTGGGCAGGCCAGAACCAGGGCACGCCTGGCGGAGCAGGGGACTCACCACGACGACCTGCGGTTGGACACGGCGGCGGGGCACGGGTGAGCGGCGTCCGGCCGTTGCAGGGAGCTAAGGACCCCAATATCTAGCGCAAACTAATCCAGGGAAGGGTACGATGCTCACCGAGGTGGAAATCGGCCGAAGACGTGGTGGCGTTGCCGGATCACGGCGGAGCAGAGGCGGAGGAATGCGGCGGCGCAGGGGCTCTGCACGGGCGGGGTGCTAGGGTTGGAGGCGGCGGAGCACGGGTGGTGAGAGCGCAGGGGTCGGGGGTCCCACTTATGGGGCGGCGGAACCCTCGGCATGCGGGCCCAGGCGCGGGCGGCGCGGAGATCCCGGAGGCGGGCTGCACGGCCGTTGCGGAAGGGAAAGGAGAAGAAGCTGACCAGTGGGCCCCGGTTGGCAGAGAAAGAAAAGAAGAGCGAGTGCTCGGGCTGGGCCGCGTGGAGAGGAAGTAGAGGAGAGGAGCCCGAGGGAGGAAAGGAGAGTGGGCCAGCGTGACTGGGCGGAGGGAGCTGGGCCTCGAAAGGATGGTGGGCCTGTGTGGGGGGGAAAGAGCCGGCCCAAAGGGAGAGAGGGAAAGGTAAGCAGGCCGGCTGCTGGGTTCTGCTCTCTTCTTCTCCTTTTCTTTTCCTTTTCTTCACTCAACCATTCAAACAAATCTATTTGAATTCAAACAAATTGAATTCAAACCTTATAAACTCAACACAAATAAAACAATGCTCCAGCATGAATGCGCAAACAAGTTGATCTTATATTAAATTTTATTTTCTTGTGTTATAAATTGCTTTAAATGCCACAAAAATTAAAGAAAAGCCTGGAAATTTCATTTGAGCCAAAATAAATTCATTAAAATTAGGGAAAAATTACCTTAGGGTGTTACAGTAGTCGCGCTACAGACGTATGTCCTGCACAATTGGTGTGCGTACGGTCCTACAGTCGCTTGTGGTGGACCTGCTCCACGACCCGGAATGAAAGGCAAACGGTTGCTTTGGAACGATCTTTGGATGTTCCAAGCGTGTGTGTTAGGTTTACCTTGCAAGGTTGAATTTTGATTCAGGAATCGTCCGCCTCTCACGATGATTGAGACTGCTTATCCCTTCTGCCACATAGAGTAAAAAGTGTAATTTATGATGGAGTAATCATGATGGATGATAATCTCTATCTTGCTTGTTTAGTATAGGTGCTTACCTAGAATGGCTAATCAAGCTAGAATCTGAAAGCTAAAACTTAAAAGTAGATTATACTCTTTGTTGCTTTTCAGCTGAAAATAAACCCAGAACCCTTGAAATGCCTTCATGAGTCTAGTTATGGGCTAAAGTATACCCAATCCCGGGTAAGCCTTGCTGAGTATTAGTATACTCAGCCTTGCTAGTTATATGTTTTTTAGGTAAAGTCTTTGAAGACCCTACTCTTCCCTTGCCTGGGCACTATGCTCTTTCAGATGGATGGTCCGTGGAATGGGATCCGTCCCCGGCCAACGCTGATGATACCGAGTGATGTCGTGCCCGGGCTTAGCATGACATCCGTCTTGACGACGTGCTGTAGATCATCGCGTATGTTTTCCGCCGCCAAAAACCATAACTTTAGCAGTTTGTAATAATTTCTCTAAGTTTGGAACATCTTACTACTTTTGGGAAACTCTTGTATTGTAATTTCCTGTGGTGTAAAATATGATGGTGACTGTATCTCTGGACTCACCTTCATGTGAGGTAACCTTATTTGATCCTGTATCGGTGGTTTATCGGGACGTTACCCAATAGGCCAAGGGATTATACCGTTTGAAGCACATTGGAGCCCTCGGGAGTGGACTCGCGTACTTGAGCCGGTATAATTCAGGTTGGTTCTGCCACAATTACTGCTTAAGTGTTTAGGGCCGATTGAGTCCAATTGCCTTCTACATGAAGTCCATGAAGGAACGTGTGGTACTCATCAATCAGCCCACAAGATGAAGTGGTTGATCAGGCGCTCAGGATATTATTGGCCTCATATGCTAGAAGATTGTTTCAAGTATTATAAAGGATACCAGGCATGTCAGAGGTTTGAAAAAATACAAATAGTACCAGCATCAACAATGAACCCTATCATCAAACTTTGGCCATTCAGGGGCTGGGGCATGGACATGATCGGTAAGATTAATCCTCCATCGAGTAAGGGCCATCAATTTATTTTGGCCATCACAGATTATTTTACCAAATGGGTAGAGGCTATTCCTATGAAGTCAGTAACGTCGAGGGACATCATCAATTTCGTCAAAGAACATGTTATTCATAGGTTTGGGATTCCTCAGACCATTACAATAGATGGAGGGTTGGTGTTTATATCTGATGAATTCAAAAAGTTTGCTGCCGACATGGGGATTAAATTGATTAGGTCATCTCCATACTATGCCCAAGCAAATGGACAAGCCGAAGCGTCCAATCATAGCTTGATCAAGCTGATAAAAAGGAAGATTAATGAATATCCACGGCGTTGGGTTGAAGTATTATCGGAGGCATTATGGGCTTATCGCGTTTCATGCCATGGTGCAACAAAAACTTCACCATATCATTTAGTATATGGGCAGGAGGCCGTATTGCCATGGGAAATTACGGCCGGTTCAAGACGGATAGAGTTTCAGAATGAGTTAACTGCTGAAGAATATGCAGCACTAATGAGCGACAATGTGGAAGATATTACAGAACTCAGGCTTTGGTCGCTGGAAAAGATCAAAGAAAATAAGGCCAAGGTAGCCCGTGCGTACAACAAGAAGGTTAAACCGAAGGAATTCCAAGTTGGGGATTTAGTATGGGAAGCGGTGTTACCATTGTGGACTAAGGATGCGGCGTATGGTAAATGGTCTCCAAGTTGGCACGGGCCTTATAGAGTTGATCAAGTTTTGCCAGGGAATGCATACATGCTTGAAGAATTAGATGGTGTTAAATTTCCGGTGGCTGTCAATGGTCAACATCTCAAAAAATATTTCCCGAGCATGTGGGAAGACGAGTGATGAAGCCGATGTAATGCATCAGGCTATGGAATAGTATAATCAAGGTATTTGCAAGGATATAATCGAGTACTTTGCAGTATGTCGAGTTGATCTAATCGGGTACCTCGTAGGCTGCAGGACAGCATCTATCGGGTACTTTGGAAGCCGGTGCAATGCATCAGGCTGCAAGGTGGAATGAGATGAGCAAGCCCGATATGTAGAGAAAGAAGCAGCGCCAGTCCATACACAGAATTGAAGGTTGAACAGCCGATGTTAAACCATCGACTTTAGAAGCAGTAATTGGGCCTTGCCAATTCTGGGTCTTGATAAAAGCAGAGAGGATGGTTGCAGGAGTTCCTTGATCTTAAAAGAATAGGTTCGACTTCTTCGCGGGGTTTTCCTGGTACTCATATTGTTTGACCCGATTGAGGAATGGGATCCAACAACAAGCAAAGAAGTCGACTGCAGAGTACTCTTGTTATTGGCAAGATCATTTGAAAGGTACTCGAGTTCTTGGGATTTTTCGACACGGAATAAAAGAAAAGCGTGAGATTGGATCCGATAATTCGAGGGAAAGGGCCGATGCGATGCCATCGGACTTTAAGATTAAATGTTAGACATTGGCTTGTTGAAATAAAAGGATTTATTTACAAAAGGTGATTGCAAAAGAAGCCGATCTACCGGCTCTGCGATCAATGGCGGGAGATCCTATGAACTACCACCAGTAAGTTCCTAAGGTCTTGCGGCGCTTGTACGGAGGGGACGCGCTGGTGTCGTCGTCGCTGCTGCCATCACCGCCACCGGTGCTGCTGCTGTTGCAGCCATCATCGCTGGTGTCGTCGCTGGTGTCCCCGTCGCCTTCTGAAGTCGATGATCCGCCACGCAAGAATCCTCCTGTTAATGGGTCGTCGTTGGTGGAAGTCTCCTTGGCATCTTCTTCTGAGAAAGAGAGGAAGTCATCATCCCAGGAATCTTCATCGTCGTCTTCGTCCAGGTCCCCATGAAGGAGAATCTGGAGGTCTTAATCGTCGGTCAGGGGCTCATCATCCTCTGACCAGGTGTTGTAGTCCCACTCCTCTGCGTCCCAATGCAGAGGAGCGTGAGCTTCATACGAAGCTATTGGATCGAACTGCAGCGTTGCCTCTCTGGAGGTGTTGGAGTCAGGGGAAGTGATGGAGATTATGGAAGAAGACGAAGGCGAATTGGAGGAAACAGAGGAAAGAGAAGCCATTGTCAGGGGATGCAGAGTGTGCTGATGCGACTAATGCATGGGGGAAGAAGATGGGTAGAAACAGATCTGTCAGACCCGGGGCCACGGGGCTGTGTACATCAAGGAGTCCATATTGGGCTAGGGGATAGGACGTGTCCTGTACCTTATTTATGTTGTATTCTACCCGCATGCGGAGTAGAACTAGTCGATACAGAAGGAAACTACTCGAGTTGTACTTGAGTACGATTCCTAAGCTAGTATCCGGCTAGGATTCATGTAACCCTGTTTCCCCGGATATATAAGGGCGGGCAGGGACCCCCTCAAAACCAAGATCACCAGATCAACATTAAGGCAATACAAACCATCATACAGGACGTAGGGCATTACGCATATTGCGGCCTGAACCTGTCTAAATCTTGTGTTGTCTGCGCCTTCGAGTTCCTGATCTCGGCGCATCCCAACCTGAAACCTACCACCTTGGGTATACCCCTCGGTGGGCAGCCGGATAAAACCCGACAGCTGGCGCGCCAGGTAGGGGGTCGCATCAGAGATCTGCTGGAGAACTCGATGGCTCTTTTCAAGTTCCCCAGTCCCGTGCTCCCTGAGGGCATAACTTTTGTTTTTGGCTCATGGGTCTGCGTTGCCAACGGTGCAGGCAGATTCCGTCGGCACATCATCAACGACACCATTAAGCTAAAAACATTTGCCGCAAGGCTCGATGACTTTGTCGATAATCTCGACGAGTTGCCGTTTTTTGATTCTGCCAGGGAAATCGAGGCAGAGTCTTTCACTACTGTTCCTTTCTCCGAGTTGGAGAAGGACTTGGACTCTCTGCTCCAGGCTGGGGGTTCTGATGCCACCGCATGTCGGGGGGCTGAGGATCACCTGGCTACTTGTGGACTGATGATCACCACCACCTCCGAAGGATGAATCGTTCATTGGAAGGGGATGGATCTGTCCGATCAACTCGGACATGAAGACCGCTTGGTAGCCCACCTTGAACCTTTGCCTTTTCAGGAGGGCAGTGTGATATCCAGGTAGTTAGACAATTAGATACTAAGCTTGGGGAGTATTAGATGTAAGCATTCTATAAAGTATATAGTTGTACAATGTAATAAGGGTATGATTGTAAATTACAAGTCTTATAAATTTTCATGTGCAAGTATGTGAAAATGTTCTTAAGTGTCAAAATTCAGATGGCTATAGCTAATAAAGGATCAAAAGTTAAATAAACACAAAAGGGAATGGACTCAATATGAAATTAAGGACCTTTATGTAATTAATACAAACATATAAGGACTTACATGTGAAATGGTAAAAAGATAAAAGTAAAACTTAGTTTTACCTAAGGACTAAAGTGCAAAGAGAACTAGTCATGATTACTGCAGGGAAACTTGCAAAAGGACCCTAAGCATTAAAGCAATTGGTTTGAATTACAAGACAAAATCTATAAATTGAATGATGCTCTAAAGTTTAAAATAAAACTATATTCTTTGAGATTTTGAACTTGAAACTTAAAGCAATCTTGTAGGATTTGAAATTCTCTACAACTTTCATGTTGAACACTTTTCCATTTGACCCTTGTAGCAATGAGAAAACTTTAGATTACAGTGGGGTCCCTGAACTCTTTGGAAATTACGAATTAGTCCTCCTGACACCCCCTGCTTCGTCTTCCTCTGGCGCGCGCCGCTTCCCTCTCTGCGCCGCTTCTGCCCCCACCGCTCGCCGTCGATCCCGCGCCCCGAGCGCCACCTCCAGCTGCAAAACTCCTCCACGCGTCATCCCCTCCCAGCCTCGGCTTCTTTTCTCTCCCCTGGTGGTTCCTCCCACGCGCGCCACGACGTGCCCGAGCCATTTCCGGCCGCCACCTCCTCGCCGTCGTGGCCAGCTCGATGCAGTGCCTTAACTCCCTCTCCCTCGCGCGCAGCAGCACCACATCCACGCCCACTTGCTGTTTTGCTAACCCCAGCGTCCAAAACCCAGTACTCGAGCTGCATTCCGCCGCCGCCGTCTGTTTCTTCTCCGGCCGAGCACCACCCGCCCGTGGGCAGCCCACACCGGACCTCCTCCGCCTCAATCACCACCTGCACAAGCTTTTCCACAGTCTACTGAAGCTCCCCGACCACTCGTGGTCCTCCAATTTCTGTTGAAACCTCGTCGCCGACGATCGCCATCCGCCGCCGCCCTCGGCCTCACCGTGGGCAGCTCGTTGCAGGTACTCCTGAGCCACCACATCACCCCTAACAGAACCACATCATCCCCCTGAAGCTGTCCGACCCATCCCTTGACCCTCTGGTGCACCACAGCACCTTCCCGACACTCGCCGGCGATCTTCCTCGCCGCCGCCGCCTCGGTCTCCGTCGAACTCCTTCAATCTTGCACGTTTTCATCAAATTGATGGCACGTACACGTTCCTCATGACTCACTGGTCCTCGTGCGCAGGTTGTTGGCCGACATTCATCGCCGGAGCACCCTCGTCGCCGTTGACCCCTCCGCCGTCACCTCGGGTTCAAGTCGAGTTCTACTGTTCCGGCCATCCCCGTCCACGACACATAGCTCAACACGACCACAGTAAGCCCCTGACCCGATTCCTGCCCTTGGACCTCGCCGCCGGCGACCACCGTCGCCGGAACACGGCCGTCACCGCCCTGCTCTGCTCGGGTTCATGCCCAGGGACCTCGGGTTAGAAGGAAAAGAAACCCAGGGGGTTTCTTGCAAAGCCCTAGACTCAGTGGAATAGTAGCCAAGGACCTCCTTATGTAATTTTTGCTGGCAGATTAGAAATGCCATATCTCTTTAAAGAAAAATCATAAAATGGTAAACTAAATTTTGTTGGAATCTTTAGACAAAGATCTGTAACTTTGCTTTAAGGGTCGACTTCAGTTTTTGAATGTTTGATGATCTAATTTAAATATCAAAGTTAATTGCTTGTAGGCTTAAGAATTACATAGTAATTCATAGAAAAATGATAAATTAGTAAAATCAGTGCCAATAATTTTCTTTTAACATGTAGAATTGAAGAAAAATAATTAATCTTGTACTCCAATAATATTTTCTTGTTGTATAGATTTTGTTAAAAATAATGAGTAGTTTACATAATATAATACACACACTTTCATATATTCAAAAATCATGAAAAATATATTAATGTTCTGTTTTGTATTAGTGCAACATATTATCCAATTTTCAACCATAAATTAGATGTTAATTAAATTAGATATTTGATTTTGAAGGTGATAATAACTTAAAAATCATATAACTTGAGAGAATAATATGTAAAACTTTTAATATAAATATTAATGGAAACCACACCACCTGCTGCTCCATGCTACTAAATGAACACTTAACCTAGCTAAATTTATTGTTTAATGAATCTAAGTAAATTTATTAGTACTCAATAAATGACTGCCCAGTACAAAGTAATTAGAAAATATATCAAAATAGAAGGTTATTTATATTGAATTGCAACTTTATCGGGAAGTAAACTAAAGATAAAGACATTGTATAACTTATAATTTGCATCTCATGTAGACTCGACCACTCTCGCTGACGGGGATTATCAATTGATCCCGGAACAAGAAGAAGGTTATTCTGAAGACCCCGGGATTCTTGTTACAGATTTCTCTGAAGCCCCGAACCAAGGTTCGGAAGAAAATAATTTGACTAACCCCAACCCCACCAGCGAAGGCAAGCCCCGGACATAACCCCTACCTTATTACACTGCAACTTATATTACTTATATATATCTCTTTATGCATTAGGTTCTTAGGAGTTGTTTGGAAACTTAATTGCATCACTCTAGGAACCAATGTAATGAACACTAGAACTGGAGTCCGACTAGCTGCTCTGCTTATAGGACCGGTAGAAGTCGAGTGATTTCCTGTCACTCGCGCGACTTAGGAAATGTAATGATTTACATTCCTGTTATCACTATAAGGATGCCGGACGGGAGTTTTATGAGGTATCATGGTCAAGATGATACCCCGTCTGTGTTGATGAATTTGTTAAGGTCGCAATGTGTGGTAGCGGTGGTTAAGCGTTTGAAAGTACTAGCCACATGCCGTGAAATATGGTAAGCGGTAAGCCTAGTAACCAATCGGCCCGAGGAGTGGACATACCACCCCACCACATGTATTTGCTTCTTTTGGTTACTTAGTTCGACGTGTAGGCATATGTGTTGCTGGGCAACCAGGAGTACGGGTTTTGTAGTCGCGCTACAGACGTACGTCCTGCACTTTTGTAGTGCATATGACCTGCAGTCGCTTGTGGTGGCACTGATCCACGAGTCGGAATGAAAGGCAAACGGTTGCTTCGGAACGACTCTGTGGCGTTCCAAAGCGTGTGTGTTAGGTTTACCTTGCAAGGGTTGAATCTCGATTCAGAATCGTCCGCCTCTCACGATGTATGAGACTGCTTATCCCCTTTATCACATAGAGTAACAAGAACAATTATGTGATTATTAAAGATGATGTTTGAATAAAGATCCTACCATGTTTGGATAGTTATAGGTGCTTACCTAGAATGGTTAATTCAACTAGAACCTGAAAGCTAAAAATTGAAAATAAGGATCTACTCTTTGTTGCTTTTCAGCTGAAAACCCTACCCAAAGCTAAAAGCCATCATGAGTCTAGTTATGGGCTAAGGTATACCCAATTCCGGGTAAGTCTTGCTGAGTATTAGTATACTCAGTCTTGCTGTTGTTGATTTACTACAGGTAATCCTTCTGATGAGCCAGCATTTGTTACGCCGTGGCCCTACCCCTTGCCTGATGGTTGGTCCGTGGAATGGGATCCGTCCCCGGCCAACACAGAATCCTCCGAGTAATATTATGCTAGGGCTGGCATAATATTTGTAATAACGACGTGTTTAAATGACTATGCTTTTAAATTCCGCTGCTTGACTAGAAACCTGAACTTGTTTTTGTAATAATCTCTCCTCTGTGAGAGCAAAAGTTACTTTGTATATTTTTGTAATATAGCTGCCGGTGGTGTAATTTATTTTGGCATTATATCTCTGGACTCACCTTCGTGTGAGGTACCTTGTTGGATCCTGCGCTCGGTGGTTCATCGGGACGTTACCCGACAGGCCAATAGTTTTATACCGTTTGAAGTGCGAGGTAGCCCTCCAGTGAGGACTCGCGTACTTGAGTCGGTATAATTCAGGTTGGTTCTGCCACAGCTGGTATCAGAGCTAACAAGTGTACCCTGGAGATATAATTAGCCTTAAAAAGTAATTTTTAGTATAAAATTTCATTAATCAAGTATTTGCGAACTACGTTGGTTCGTTAAGGATTATGTATAGTACGTAAGCCCTAGGGAAATACTACTATGGGAATTAAAGGTGGCTGTAATATATATATATATATATATGACTAACTTCCAGCATTACTTTTCAGTTGAAACTTAATTTCATGCACAATTCAACTTTACAATTATGTAACGACATCTTCGATCGGGAGGTAAGAAGGTAAGAATCCTCAGCCAACTGAGGGAGCTTGGCCTTCCTGTCGGTGATGCGAACCGAACGCTGATTCTCAAGCAGTGGCCTACTTGAGATGCTGCCAATGTACCAACCTCGGTTGACTACATTGGGAGTATATGGTTCGGCGCAGGGTATGGCGATCGCTGTTCATACCCCCGCATTTTGCGGTACCCCTGTAAATACGTTATCTCGATAACGTATGTTAACGTTGTCTATACGGCGGTAATTGTACAGATGCTGCTTCTATAGTGAGCAGTAATGAATGAGGACGCTTTCATGACATGCTGGCATGAAAGATTCATTGGATATATATGCATTGTGGTTTTCTGCAGGTACACTAACCACGATTCCGAAACTAGGACGTATAGGGTTTATCGACTAGTTAATAGGGAGAGACGTATTTATATTATGCCACCGTAACTAACCACGTAAGACCAAGATTACTTGGCAGTTATTTTTGGTTGTGAGATCGCTTAGTACGTGCATGTATAAATCCTTTAATCAACTAAATTGAATGTTCAAATTGATGCTTCCTAGAAACAGGTAACATGTTGGTATTTCTTAATTTGGGAAAGAAAGAATCTTTAGTTGGGTATCTTAGGTATCCATCTGATTTCCAGCCTTTGCTGTTATCAGAATTCGCTATCTTAATCCATTTTACCTTGTAAGCTTTTTCAACAGGGTAAAAATATCTTACCATTTGCATTGTTGTCGCAGATGGCTGCTCCTACTAGTACCTTTTGGGATCAGGAGGGGCATTTTCACACCAATGGTTTACATTGGGAAGGGTTTCCTCGTCTTTTGTGGGAATCCTTGAGTATGTTCCATTATACAGAGCCCCCTATGTATGATGGGGTAGAGTATCTTGAAGAAGGAGTTTTCCGCTGCAGGGTTAAGATGATAATTCCTCAACACCCTTTCCGCTCCTTATGGCCTCCCATAGAAGTGGAAGTGGTTGGATATCGTCTAGTGGATACTCTTGAAACTGCTGCTTTAGAAGGAATTAAACTCTTCTGCAATCAACATCCGATTGAAGTTGCTGCATATCCTATTGGGTTATTTCCTACCATAGACCCAAGTAATTCGGACTGGGATGTTCGGACCGACCATTTTGGTCATCTGTTAGGAGATGTAGCTGAAGAAACCGTCCGTATTGTTACCAGGTTTATGGATGTGCAATACCGTTACCAAAAGCTACTGCGTCATGGAGTAAATCAGATAACCGGTGTGGCTCAAGGCCACTATCGGAATGCTGATCACCAAGTGACCCAGATAGAAGAATTACAAGCTTTGGTAACCCAAAAGGATGAAATTATTGCAGCTAGAGATGAAACAATTCTTCACCGCGAAGATCAGATCATGGAGAGTGATCATCTTATCACCCAACGAGATGCTGTTATAGAATTTCTACAAGAGCATATTCATGATCTGATGCTCGAAGCGGATGATGCCCAGGCTCATATTGAAGAATTGCAGCAGCAACCCATCCTTCCTGCTATACCCCTCGTACCTGAAGAGGAAGAAGAAGAAGACCCAGAGGAAATTGAGGGTATTTCAGAGATTGATTCTGAGCATGGGGACCCTGTTATTAGTCCCCATCACTCTCTTTCTGGCAGTCAGTCCTCTGTAGGAAATTTCGACGATTTTTAGTAAAATCGTCAGCTTTCGAGATGTAATTTAAGGAAATGTAATAGTTTAAGTAGTCAAACTTCCCGCATTGATATCTTGTTTGATCAACTAGCTGGAGCAAAGGTCTTTTCCAAGATTGATTTACGCTCTGGTTACCATCAAATCAAGATCAGGCCTTGTGATATTCCAAAAACGGCCTTCTCAACCAGATATGGACTTTATGAATATCTGGTCATGTCATTTGGACTTACAAATGCACCGGCATATTTCATGTATCTCATGAATTCCGTATTTATGCCGGAGCTTGATAAATTCGTTGTGGTCTTCATTGATGACATTCTGATCTACTCCAGAACCAAAGAAGACCATGCTAACCATTTACGTGTCGTTCTTCAACGATTACGGGATCATCGCCTTTATGCCAAATTTTCAAAATGTGAATTCTGGCTGGATAGTGTGAAATTTTTGGGACATACTATCTCCAGTCAAGGCATATCGGTTGATCCAACCAAAGTTCAAGAAGTCATGGACTGGAATCCTCCTACCTCAGTCCATCAAATACGGAGTTTCCTTGGATTGGCAGGCTATTATCGCCGATTCATTCCAGACTTCTCCAAGATAGCTAAACCCATGACTGAGCTACTCAAGAAAGAAGTTAAGTTCCATTGGGACGAGAAGTGTGAGGAAGCATTTCACACTTTAAGAAGACTTCTGACGACTGCTCCAGTACTAGCTCAGCCAGATAGTACCCAGCCTTTTGATGTCTATTGTGACGCTTCCGGAATTGGCCTTGGTTGTGTTCTCATGCAAAACAACCGGGTTATTGCTTATGCATCCCGAGCACTCCGGACTCATGAGCAAAATTATCCAACACATGATCTTGAATTGGCAGCAGTTATTCACGCTCTCAAGATCTGGAGACATCATCTTATGGGCGCTAAGTGTAACATTTACACTGACCATAAGAGCCTCAAGTATATTTTCACTCAAGCTGATTTAAATATGAGGCAAAGGCGTTGGTTGGAATTAATCAAGGATTATGACCTTGAGGTACATTATCATCCGGGCAAAGCCAATATGGTTGCGGATGCACTTAGCCGCAAGTCACATTGTCATTGTTTGACCATATCCACTTTTAATGACACTCTTTGCCATCAAATGCGGAGACTCAATCTGGAGATTATTCCCCAAGGTAGTCTAAACCTGATCTCCATTGAGTCTACTTTGCGGGATAACATCGTCATGTCGCAGCTACATGATGAGGGTGTCAAAATTATTAAATCCAAGCTATCCCAGAGAGAAGCTAAGTATCGGTGTTTTCGCACTGATCGTCAAGGAGTCCTATGGTTCAACGATCGACTTGTTGTGCCCAAGGATCATCAACTTCGTAAGCAAATCCTCGACGAAGCACATTTGTCCAAATTCTCTATTCATCCTGGTAGCACCAAGATGTATCACGATCTTCGGCAACATTTTTGGTGGACCAGAATGAAGAGAGAAATTGCCAAATATGTGTCTGAGTGCGATACATGCCAGAGAGTCAAAGCCAGTCATCTCAAGGCTTCTGGTACACTTCAGCCATTACCCATTCCGTCATGGAAATGGGAAGACATTAGTATGGATTTCATTGTCGGTCTTCCCAACACATCTCAAAAACATGACTCCATATGGGTGATCATTGATAGACTTACAAAAACAGCTCATTTTCTTCCGATACATACCACTTACTCTGCTAAGAAGTATGCCGAAGTTTATCTAGAACAAATCGTTCGATTGCATGGGGTTCCAAAAACTATCATATCTGATCGTGGGCCCCAATTTATTGCACGGTTCTGGGAACAGCTACAATCAGCTCTAGGAACCAAATTGATTCGAAGCTCTGCATATCACCCCCAGACTGATGGGCAGACTGAGCGAATTAACCAAATTCTTGAAGACATGCTCCGAGCTTGTATTATTCATTATGGTACAAGTTGGGACAAGTGTCTTGGTCTAGCTGAATTTGCTTACAACAACAGTTACCAAGCTAGTCTTCAAATGGCTCCTTTCGAAGCGTTATACGGTCGCAGATGCCGAACTCCTTTGAGTTGGTCTGAGACCGGTGAACGCAAAATCTTCGGACCAGACCTAGTTGTTGAAGCCGAAGATAAGGTTAAGGTTATTCAATCTAATCTTAAAACCGCCCAGTCCAGACAAAAGAGTTATGCAGATAAGAGAAGAAAACCTCTGCAATTCCAGATAGGAGATTTTGTCTATCTCCGAGTATCACCTACCAAAGGCGTCCAACGCTTTGGCATAAAGGGGAAGTTAGCACCTCGATATGTCGGACCCTTTGAAATTCTTGATGTTTGTGGCCCAGTGGCTTACAAACTCCGTCTTCCCTCTCAATGGGCAGCTATTCATGATGTTTTTCACATCTCTCAACTTAAAAAGTGTGTCAAAGTACCCACAGAAATCGTTGATACAAGTACCCTTGAGATTGAGCCTGATTTGTCGTACATCGAGCAACCTCTTCGAATTTTGGATACTAAGGAGAGATTCACCAGAAGAAGGGCAGTTAAGATGTACAAAATCTTGTGGGATCATCACACCGAAGAAGAAGCGACTTGGGAGACTGAGTCTTATCTTCAACGGAATTTTCCTGATTTTCTTCAAGCCAATCCCCAAATCTAATTATCCAATTTTGTTCAGCTTCGGAATCTCGGGACGAGATTCTTTTAAGGGGGGAAGGCTGTGATATCCAGGTAGTTAACAATTAGATACTAAGCTTGGGGAGTATTAGATGTAAGCATTCTATAAAGTATATAGTTGTACAATGTAATAAGGGTATGATTGTAAATTACAAGTCTTATAAATTTTCATGTGCAAGTATGTGAAAATGTTCTTAAGTGTCAAAATTCAGATGGCTATAGCTAATAAAGGATCAAAAGTTAAATAAACACAAAAGGGAATGGACTCAATATGAAATTAAGGACCTTTATGTAATTAATACAAACATATAAGGACTTACATGTGAAATGGTAAAAAGATAAAAGTAAAACTTAGTTTTACCTAAGGACTAAAGTGCAAAGAGAACTAGTCATGATTACTGCAGGGAAACTTGCAAAAGGACCCTAAGCATTAAAGCAATTGGTTTGAATTACAAGACAAAATCTATAAATTGAATGATGCTCTAAAGTTTAAAATAAAACTATATTCTTTGAGATTTTGAACTTGAAACTTAAAGCAATCTTGTAGGATTTGAAATTCTCTACAACTTTCATGTTGAACACTTTTCCATTTGACCCTTGTAGCAATGAGAAAACTTTAGATTACAGTGGGGTCCCTGAACTCTTTGGAAATTACGAATTAGTCCTCCTGACACCCCCTGCTTCGTCTTCCTCTGGCGCGCGCCGCTTCCCTCTCTGCGCCGCTTCTGCCCCCACCGCTCGCCGTCGATCCCGCGCCCCGAGCGCCACCTCCAGCTGCAAAACTCCTCCACGCGTCATCCCCTCCCAGCCTCGGCTTCTTTTCTCTCCCCTGGTGGTTCCTCCCACGCGCGCCACGACGTGCCCGAGCCATTTCCGGCCGCCACCTCCTCGCCGTCGTGGCCAGCTCGATGCAGTGCCTTAACTCCCTCTCCCTCGCGCGCAGCAGCACCACATCCACGCCCACTTGCTGTTTTGCTAACCCCAGCGTCCAAAACCCAGTACTCGAGCTGCATTCCGCCGCCGCCGTCTGTTTCTTCTCCGGCCGAGCACCACCCGCCCGTGGGCAGCCCACACCGGACCTCCTCCGCCTCAATCACCACCTGCACAAGCTTTTCCACAGTCTACTGAAGCTCCCCGACCACTCGTGGTCCTCCAATTTCTGTTGAAACCTCGTCGCCGACGATCGCCATCCGCCGCCGCCCTCGGCCTCACCGTGGGCAGCTCGTTGCAGGTACTCCTGAGCCACCACATCACCCCTAACAGAACCACATCATCCCCCTGAAGCTGTCCGACCCATCCCTTGACCCTCTGGTGCACCACAGCACCTTCCCGACACTCGCCGGCGATCTTCCTCGCCGCCGCCGCCTCGGTCTCCGTCGAACTCCTTCAATCTTGCACGTTTTCATCAAATTGATGGCACGTACACGTTCCTCATGACTCACTGGTCCTCGTGCGCAGGTTGTTGGCCGACATTCATCGCCGGAGCACCCTCGTCGCCGTTGACCCCTCCGCCGTCACCTCGGGTTCAAGTCGAGTTCTACTGTTCCGGCCATCCCCGTCCACGACACATAGCTCAACACGACCACAGTAAGCCCCTGACCCGATTCCTGCCCTTGGACCTCGCCGCCGGCGACCACCGTCGCCGGAACACGGCCGTCACCGCCCTGCTCTGCTCGGGTTCATGCCCAGGGACCTCGGGTTAGAAGGAAAAGAAACCCAGGGGGTTTCTTGCAAAGCCCTAGACTCAGTGGAATAGTAGCCAAGGACCTCCTTATGTAATTTTTGCTGGCAGATTAGAAATGCCATATCTCTTTAAAGAAAAATCATAAAATGGTAAACTAAATTTTGTTGGAATCTTTAGACAAAGATCTGTAACTTTGCTTTAAGGGTCGACTTCAGTTTTTGAATGTTTGATGATCTAATTTAAATATCAAAGTTAATTGCTTGTAGGCTTAAGAATTACATAGTAATTCATAGAAAAATGATAAATTAGTAAAATCAGTGCCAATAATTTTCTTTTAACATGTAGAATTGAAGAAAAATAATTAATCTTGTACTCCAATAATATTTTCTTGTTGTATAGATTTTGTTAAAAATAATGAGTAGTTTACATAATATAATACACACACTTTCATATATTCAAAAATCATGAAAAATATATTAATGTTCTGTTTTGTATTAGTGCAACATATTATCCAATTTTCAACCATAAATTAGATGTTAATTAAATTAGATATTTGATTTTGAAGGTGATAATAACTTAAAAATCATATAACTTGAGAGAATAATATGTAAAACTTTTAATATAAATATTAATGGAAACCACACCACCTGCTGCTCCATGCTACTAAATGAACACTTAACCTAGCTAAATTTATTGTTTAATGAATCTAAGTAAATTTATTAGTACTCAATAAATGACTGCCCAGTACAAAGTAATTAGAAAATATATCAAAATAGAAGGTTATTTATATTGAATTGCAACTTTATCGGGAAGTAAACTAAAGATAAAGACATTGTATAACTTATAATTTGCATCTCATGTAGACTCGACCACTCTCGCTGACGGGGATTATCAATTGATCCCGGAACAAGAAGAAGGTTATTCTGAAGACCCCGGGATTCTTGTTACAGATTTCTCTGAAGCCCCGAACCAAGGTTCGGAAGAAAATAATTTGACTAACCCCAACCCCACCAGCGAAGGCAAGCCCCGGACATAACCCCTACCTTATTACACTGCAACTTATATTACTTATATATATCTCTTTATGCATTAGGTTCTTAGGAGTTGTTTGGAAACTTAATTGCATCACTCTAGGAACCAATGTAATGAACACTAGAACTGGAGTCCGACTAGCTGCTCTGCTTATAGGACCGGTAGAAGTCGAGTGATTTCCTGTCACTCGCGCGACTTAGGAAATGTAATGATTTACATTCCTGTTATCACTATAAGGATGCCGGACGGGAGTTTTATGAGGTATCATGGTCAAGATGATACCCCGTCTGTGTTGATGAATTTGTTAAGGTCGCAATGTGTGGTAGCGGTGGTTAAGCGTTTGAAAGTACTAGCCACATGCCGTGAAATATGGTAAGCGGTAAGCCTAGTAACCAATCGGCCCGAGGAGTGGACATACCACCCCACCACATGTATTTGCTTCTTTTGGTTACTTAGTTCGACGTGTAGGCATATGTGTTGCTGGGCAACCAGGAGTACGGGTTTTGTAGTCGCGCTACAGACGTACGTCCTGCACTTTTGTAGTGCATATGACCTGCAGTCGCTTGTGGTGGCACTGATCCACGAGTCGGAATGAAAGGCAAACGGTTGCTTCGGAACGACTCTGTGGCGTTCCAAAGCGTGTGTGTTAGGTTTACCTTGCAAGGGTTGAATCTCGATTCAGAATCGTCCGCCTCTCACGATGTATGAGACTGCTTATCCCCTTTATCACATAGAGTAACAAGAACAATTATGTGATTATTAAAGATGATGTTTGAATAAAGATCCTACCATGTTTGGATAGTTATAGGTGCTTACCTAGAATGGTTAATTCAACTAGAACCTGAAAGCTAAAAATTGAAAATAAGGATCTACTCTTTGTTGCTTTTCAGCTGAAAACCCTACCCAAAGCTAAAAGCCATCATGAGTCTAGTTATGGGCTAAGGTATACCCAATTCCGGGTAAGTCTTGCTGAGTATTAGTATACTCAGTCTTGCTGTTGTTGATTTACTACAGGTAATCCTTCTGATGAGCCAGCATTTGTTACGCCGTGGCCCTACCCCTTGCCTGATGGTTGGTCCGTGGAATGGGATCCGTCCCCGGCCAACACAGAATCCTCCGAGTAATATTATGCTAGGGCTGGCATAATATTTGTAATAACGACGTGTTTAAATGACTATGCTTTTAAATTCCGCTGCTTGACTAGAAACCTGAACTTGTTTTTGTAATAATCTCTCCTCTGTGAGAGCAAAAGTTACTTTGTATATTTTTGTAATATAGCTGCCGGTGGTGTAATTTATTTTGGCATTATATCTCTGGACTCACCTTCGTGTGAGGTACCTTGTTGGATCCTGCGCTCGGTGGTTCATCGGGACGTTACCCGACAGGCCAATAGTTTTATACCGTTTGAAGTGCGAGGTAGCCCTCCAGTGAGGACTCGCGTACTTGAGTCGGTATAATTCAGGTTGGTTCTGCCACAAGAGTGTCAACAACGCTCGGACTGGAACAAATGGAAGGAAGCAATTGACTCCGAATTATCCTCACTAGCGAAAAGACAGGTATTCACCTCAGTGATACCTATACCTCATAAAGTTCATCCTGTTGGATTCAAATGGGTTTTCACTTGGAAACGAAATGAAAATAACGAGGTTGTGAGGTATAAAGCGAGATTAGTTGCGCAAGGATTTACTCAAAGACCCGGCATTGATTACAATGAGACATACTCTCCCGTTATGAATGGAATAACTTTCCGATATTTAATATCATTGGCAGTACAAAAGCGTCTATTTTTGCAATTGATGGACGTCGTGACCGCATATCTTTATGGGTCACTAGATTCGGACATCTACATGAAAGTTCCTGATGGAATATCTGTACCAAATAATGGCAAAAACCGTAACTTGTTTTGTGTTAAACTCAACAAATCTCTCTACGGCTTAAAACAGTCTGGGAGAATGTGGTACAACCGACTTAAAGAATTCCTTATGGATAAAGGTTATTCTAACAGTGATGATTGCCCGTGTGTATTCATTAGGAAATCTTCTACAGGCTTCTGTATTATATCAGTTTATGTAGATGATTTAAATATCATTGGTCATAAATGTGATATTAATGAAGCATGTAATCTTCTAAAAACAGAATTTGAAATGAAGGATTTGGGTAAAACCAAATTTTGCTTGGGCTTGCAACTTGAGCACCTTCCAACGGGAATTCTCATTCACCAATCTGCATATGTCCAGAAAGTATTGAGTAAATTCAATATGGTCAATGCATATCCGTCCAAAACTCCAATGATCGTTCGGTCCCTTGAGAAGGATAAAGATCCTTTCCGACCACGTAAAGATGGAGAAGAGGTTTTAGGTCCTGAATACCCATACCTCAGTGCAATTGGAGCACTTATGTATCTAGCAAACAATACCAGACCCGATATTGCATTGGCAGTAAATCTACTTGCTAGACACAGTGCCGCTCCTACTAAACGCCATTGGAATGGGATTAAGAATATTCTCCGATATCTCCAAGGCACGGCAGATCTTGGTCTATTTTATGAAAGAAATCAGGATCCTAGCCTCGTGGGATATACAGATGCAGGATATCTTTCAGATCCTCATAATGCAAGATCACAAACAGGATATGTATTTCTACACGGTGGAACTGCTATGTCATGGAAGTCCTCTAAACAGACTCTGGTAGCAACGTCCACAAATCACTCAGAGATCATTGCACTATATGAAGCCTCACGTGAATGTGTATGGCTAAGAAGGGTGATTAATCATATTCAATCATCTTGTGGAATTCAACCCATTGAGTTACCCACCATTATCTACGAAGATAATGCAGCTTGTGTTGCACAGATGCAACAAGGTTATAACAAGAGTGATGCTACGAAGCATATCTCTCCTAAGCTATTTTACCCTCACCAACTCTAACAAAGTGGTGAGATAAATGTCATGCAAGCTAAGTCTTGTGATAACCTCGCAGACTTATTCACTAAGTCGCTACCTTATTCTACATTTAACAAATGTGTTAAGGGCATTGGTATGCGCCGACTTAGAGATTTGCATGCATCAGGGGGAGCATCTCTTTGATTTAACTAATCTTACACATCACATTGTACTCTTTTCCTATATGAGTTTTGCTACATTAGTTTTCTCATATTAGGTTTTTAATGAGGCAATGTCAACGCAAGTAAATGTCTATCTCTTGTTTTTCCCTCGGGGATTTTCAATAGAGATACCAAGAATATATACTGTTCATTTTCTCCAAAATTTTCCCACTGGGTTTTTCTGGAGTTTTACGCAGTATATATATATATACTACAAGCCTTTATTTCACAGGATCTCTAAGAGATTATACATGATGGACAACTGCTCAAGGGGGAGTGTTGCAGTATATGATCAGTTGATCATTAGGAGTAGTATAGGAGAGAATCATAGACGTTGATTACGGCGGTTGCCTAATCAATGGTCACGATCTTCATTGAACAGACATCTCCTCCTTCCCTCCACCCCTTCGTACATGTATAAATAACAGTGATCAATAAATAAAGATTAACTTCTTGCCTCACAATTACTACTGTAATTTTAGTTCTAAACAGTTTCTAGAGCAAGGGGTGCTAGTACTTGAAAACACAAATATCTTTTTGTACTCAAAAGATGTGCATGAGTCTAAGTGCTAGCTAGTTGAAGCCGTGGGAAGCCGTGGGACCGATTGAGCTATGCGGGAGCAATGGAGCCGTATGCACCTGTGCTCTAACTGTTCGCGAAATGCCTGCAAAGAACAAATGCATCCACACGTATCCACACGAGAAACATTCAGGCCGAAAGCAAGAGTGTGTCTTCCCAGGTGGTTCCTACGCATAATCACATGGGGAACATTCAGACCGAAAGCTAGTATCTTGATCAACTATTTATAATAAATGTTCATAAGAGAGGACTGGTGCAATATTCATGAGTGCTTCATAAATAAATTACAAGAGTACAGTTATATATTTTCACTATTCGATACACCATCAAAATGTAATTTTCTGACAGTTGATGCAGCATCTTGATCAACTTCAAGTAAGAGACTTGTGTATCCTCCTTGTGTACCAAGAGAATTGATTGCAGAAGAATTCATGTATATATTAAAACATGGCACTGTGGTATTAGCATAGATAGGTGGAATCACCATGGTTGAAGATTGGCCATGAACGTCATTTGGAAATGTTGGAATTGATATGGTTGAAGGTTGGCCAGACTCATCATGTAGATCCTCTCCTAGTTAACAATACAAATTAAAACAAACGATAAATGCAACAGCACATAATGGGTAAAGTACTAGATTGGTGGGATCATTACCTTTATTTTTTCCACTTTTATTTTTCTTCCCTTTTCTATTTTCGAGGGATATGGTTGATCGTTTAGTCTTGGAGCCTTTTACCACATGGGGAACTCTAAATGTTATTTTCCCTGTTAATATATCTGCAGAACAATCAGTCGTAACTAGAGGAACCTCTTTAGCTTTTTCTTGCACCTAGATTATTGAATTATCTGCTTCCAAGTTCAGCTTATCTATAGCTTTCTCCAAATCATCAAGAAGTTGTTTAGACAATGAACACTTCAACGCAATAGATGTCGCTTTGCGTGAGATACGTGCAGTTGGGTTAACAAATTTTCATTCCGAGTTCCTTATTTCTCAACCAAAAATCTTCTTTTTGCATATTTTGTCCATCTGTTCAGTATATATTGTGATGGCAAAATAAAAACATCCTTTATGTTGAAGACTTTGAGGACATGCTTGCATAATATACCTAAGATATATGCATGGTGTTATTCATCAAATTGTTTAATAAAAATATATTACAATCCAAAATCAGTATACATACCTATAGATTCATACTTTCTGCAAGAACATGTGGTGGTCATATCTTCAGTGTTGAATACAACTGTGGCTCCATGATCAGATTGCATATGTGTAATTATGTATGTCAAGATTGACCCCTCAGTTTGTAACAACCGACCAGTTAATAAAAATTGATCCTTAAATTCTTCCTCAAACTCTGAGAACATTCTCCGTGTATATGAATCAGCTGAAGACTTCAATATTGGTAAATTCGGGCTATAGGTAATAGGGATCTTTCGACATGAATGAAAATCCGCATTCACCTCATTTTCACGAAGACTGGCAGATACCTTCTCATATTCTACAAGAAGCTCTGAAAGTCCCAGCTTCCTACGGAACCTTTTTTTGAAAACATTGTTCATTCCTTCACTCCTTTGAGTAGAAGTCATATCAGCTGTAAAAAGAGTCACGATAGACAGCAGCCCATTTTTTCCTCAAATTTTATAGGTTTGACATCCATGCGTTATCCTCAAGTTTATACTTCCACAACAAGTCATGCCATTTCTTATTAAAGTAAAACTCTGATCTATCTTCATAGACACAACTCTTAAAAGCAGGTAGAAATTCCTCAGGATGCTTATGAATTACATGCCCGAGATGTTTGGCAGCATTAAGATAAATATGCCAAATACAAAGACGATGACTTGTATTTGGGAATACATAAGCAATTGCACCTGCCATGGCTGCATCTTGATAGGTGAAAATTGTGCTTGGTTGCTTGCCTGACATTGCTGTTAAAAAAGTTTCAAAGAGCCAAACGAACGATGGAATAGTTTCATCATATAACAATGCAGCTCCAAATATTATTGTTTGTTTGTGATGGTTGGTACCAAGAATTGGAGTAAAAGGCATCTCAAACTTATTAGTTTGAAATATGGTGTCGAATGACACAGCATCACCAAAGCATGCATAATCCATGATAGACTGACCATCTGCTCAAAAAAAATTAACTATACGACCAGTCTCCTCATCAATATCAACTGCATAAAAAAATGTAGGATCCTCTAACTGCTTATTCTTCAAATAGTTGCATAGTTTTTGGGCATCATTAGATTCTAAGTACTTCTTGCGCTCACGACTAATCTCATTATTGCAATCCATCCTTCCAAATGGCACCTTATTAGCTCCTCCATAGAATTGCTTCATGAACTCAAACACCTGGCTAGGCCTCATCCCAGCCTCTTGTATGTGCCCAATTAGCATCCTATCCGCTTCTGTGACACGTCGTTGGGACCTAAGATTTTTCTTCTTATTTGAGCTAGCAAGATAATGATTGTGCTCAAGCACAACCTTTTGAACTGTCCAAATCCCTTCTTTACTAATAGTAAACTGAACACGAGCACCATATCCTGACCTTGTCGTGCCCTTTGATGCGTTCCCAAATCCTTCACTACTGCAAACTAAAAATTTTTGATATAAAGTACCATCCGGCCGGTACTTTGTCGTGCTCTTTCTAATGCTGAATCCAGTAATACCAGCATAGGTGTTGTACATCTCATAAGCATTGTCCTCCGATTCGAACGCCATTCCAACTTTGGGCACAATCAAAGTTTGCTTGATTTTATCAGCCACCTGTTGTACATGCTCGTCATTATATATCAAACGTCGCCCATAAAAAAATAACAATTGAAACAACTAGGCAGTCTTACCTCAGTTGCATGCATCTGATCATCTACACGTTCAGCAGGTACGACCATGTTGGCCTCAAGATCGTCATGCCTGGCTGCTGTTGCATTGGATGCCTCGAGACGATCGTCATGCCCGGCTGCTACATTGGACACGTATTGAGTAGGCACAGGCTTGGTTGCATCATGATCTGCAGAGCATGTCAAAATTGCATCACGGTTTGCAGCACACGTAATTAAATATGCAAGCACCGTTGCAGCAGGAACAGAGGCCACACCTGTGATTTCTTCGCTCTCCATATTCGATGGAGGCAGATCGTGTCGACGGATCGGAGGCTGAGAGAACCGGTGGCGGCGGCGGCTTGACCTACCGAAGGCGTGATGAGATCAGACGGATTTGCAGACAGTCAGATTCGATTTTAACAATCAGCTGACAAAAGGGCCTCATCGATTCGAGCCGAGCCGTGTGCAGCTGAGCTACGAGCCATGCAGCCCGTGGTAAGTCAAATCAGCTAAACAATGACTAGTCGTACGATGCGGAGACCGTACACGCGGCAGTAATCAAGCCGCGGTTGGCACAGGGAGTTTGCCATTTTATCACTTTTCAAACAAAGCTAACAAGTCAGATTTTGCCATTTTATCACTTTTCAAACAAAAGTTATGAATTAAACAAGCTTTCAGGCATAGAAACGGAAGTTAATTTAAAACTCTATCAATCAATAGAGATCCATTCGAACAAGCCGCACCACTTGATAGCATATTTCACATGGAGTCTAAAAAATTTAGATTGGCATTTTAGAGTAGTATAGAATTTACTAAGCAATTAACTTACTTTCACAAAGACAAAGGATAACTAATTTTACAGAATAGTAACATGCAAAACAACATTTTTGCTGAGTAGATCTACAACACAGGAATCCAACAAAACAAGTTTCATAATTTTTGGAGATCTACATAATTTTCTATGAATTTTATAAGATCACAGGATAACAAAATACATTAAAACCACCCTGAACATCAAGATCTACACGGAACCACCAATCCCCAAGCAGCCATGGAGGCGAGGGGAGGCTGGGAGAGTGTGAGCCGGAGAGTGCGAGTAGGACGTGTTCTAAGGCAAGGTGAAGCTCATCGCAGCTCGTACGAGCAGGGAGCGACGGCGAGGGGGCAGCTCGGCGAGGTCTGGTGGCTGACAGGCGGAGGAGCTCGCTGGGGAGGACCTGTAGGAGAGGAGGACGGCCGGTGATGGCCCAAATCGGATGAGGAGGGCAAGAGGGAGGTGCCAGCACGAGGAATCGAAGAGAAACTCACCAGAGAGGGAGAATCGACGGTGGTCGGCGGTGGGGAACAAGGAGGTGGCGGCAGCAATGGTGGAAACGGTGAGGGGCTAGGGTTTCAGAGGCCGACCGGTTTAAAAGGAGAGGGTGAAGGCGAGGGGGCGGACGGCCGGCGCGACGCTTCGGCTTCCGCACACCAACGGGCGCGTGACGCCGTGGCGCGCTGCCCCTGCTGCTCAACCGGCGGGTGATTAGGCGTGGGGAAAGGGGCAGGTGGAAGCTGACAGATGGGCCCGGGGTGAAGGGGAAAAGGTGAAACGATGGTTTAACTTCAAAACTCATACACTAGAACTTCCCGGGCTCCAAAAATCACCAAAAAAAACAAAAGCAAGATAAAACTATCAAGAACACAATGCAACAACAAGCACTCAAAAATCTATTCCAGATTGCTGGCAATAAAATAAACAAAACATCAGTTTTTCAACTTTCCCAAGAATTTTATGCCTCGGGCTTGTTGCCAAAAAATTAAGCAAAAATATCCCAAATTCATCATTTTAAGTCTAGTATTTACATTAAATTTTTTGGGGGCAGAGTTGCATAGCTGAAAGTCAACTTGCTTAACAAACACTCAACCACACAAGGTAAAATAAATAAACAAACTCATGCAACATATGCATATGATGCTTCATTATGTTTTAATGATGCTCATGATGCTACTAGTTATATGTTAATCATGTTTTTAATATTTGGGTTGTGACAAAGGTCCTCCGCGGGATCCTCCACCGAGATTCTCCAATAGGATTCTCGACGCCACCGCAGCGCCGCTTGATCTCCCCATCCCTGCCGTCTACACCGCCTTACCCACCGTCATCGCGGTCCCCGACACCGTTGATATCCCCATCCTTGTTGCAGCCGAGGTCCCCATCTACATGACTATTCCTGTCATCCTCATCGATGCCGACACTGCCAATCTCCCCGTCCCCACTGCAGCCACGTTCGCCATCTGCACCACCGTCCCGGTCGCCCTCGCCGTCCCCGATGTTGTCAATCTTTCTAGCCTCACCCTCACCATCCACGCTGCACAGCTTATCATCGCTTGTGAGAATCCCTCCCTCTCATTCCCTCCTTGCTGTTTTTATTTTCAGAAATGTTTTTTCTGTTGGTTACAGCTTTGGACAAGGGGTGGATGAGACCACCTAGGTAATACTAGTCACACAGTGCTAGTCAAATTGAAAGTTAGTCAATAGCTCAATCTGTAACTTACTGTTTGCCAATCTATACTAGATCCATGGATGAGTACCAGGAAGGAGTTAAAGTTCATATATAGAATTTGCTTTTGCCAAGTCAGCGGAACACAATAGGATTCTTTGCCCTTGTAGGATTTGCTGAAATGCATATGGGTTTGGGAAATAGGAAGTTTTTCATCACTTGATTTCTGATGGGTTCATGGCTGGTACACATCATGGATTCATCATGGAGAGGGCCTATGGTCATCCGATCCGGTTGTGGCCTCAAACTCACAATGTGAAGATGACAGTGCTAGCAGTGACGAAACAGATTAGATGCTCTTGGGAGGCGTTTGGGATGTATGACACTCATGCTCTAGGGGAGGATGAGGGATTGAAGGATGAGTTAGATATTGATGCTGAAACTTATTATAAGCTAGTTAATGATGCTAGTAAAGAGTTGTATCCGGGATGCAAGTTCTTTTTTTTTTCTCGAATACGCAGGAGAGCTGCATATTATTGTATTAAGGAGGAAAAGATCCAATTACAAAACCATCTCCCTACCTTGGATCAGAGTGACGAGAGGACAAGTTAAGCTAAAAACTGACTGTTACAAAATAAACTGGAAAAATAGGACCTGACCGAGATCCAAAACACCACTGGAGATCCTTCCTAGCCCCAGGCCAGCAAGGCCCTTAGCGCCTCCTACTAGCCACAAGTGAGCTTCATCCTTGAAGGCCTGTAGCACAGTCTCAATGCATGGAGCAGATCCATCAAACACACAAGACTTACGGTGTTCCGAGAGGATCCATGCTCCAAGTATGACCAGCGAGTAGAAGCCTTTTCTAGAAGGTTTCTGCACTTTCCTCCAGGACTTTGTCCACCAATCTACAGGGGAGACCATTAGTCGAGTAGGCACCAAACTAGAGAGGTTTCAGAGGCTGTAGGATGTTGAACCAGAATTGCCGAGCGAAGACACAAGATGTGAGGATATGTTGAATGTTTTCATCTTCTTGGTCGCAGAGGGGGCAACGGGCTGGATGTGGGAGACCCCTTCTTTGCAGGCGATCAGCTGTCCAGCAGCGATTTCGAATCGCAAGCCAAATAAAGATCTTGCATTTGTTAGGGGCCCACGTCTTTCACAAACGTTTCCATGGTTCAAACTGAATGGCGCCGACAAAAGAAGGCATTATATGCTGATCTTGAAGAGAAAATACCTGAGCTCTCGAACTTCCAGTGATGCAGATCATCTGAGGTATTCAGATTAAATTCTGAGATTGCTTCCCACAACTCTAGATACTCCATAAGACCTTGCCAACTCAGCGCGCCCCTAATATCTGAAACCCAAGTACTGTCGACTAATGCCTCAGCCACAGTTCTGGTTTTCCATACACGTAGTGGGACAGTCTTGTAAACATTTGGTGCAAGTTCCTCTAGGCTGCTCCCAAAGAGCCAACGGTCTAACCAGAAAAAGTGTTAGTTCCATTGCCCACAGTTGTCACAACTGAAATAGCAAACATTGCGGAGGTGTTTGGGTGCACAGGTACTTCCAGACCAGACCACGCTCGATCTGGATTTCGTCAATGGGCCTCACGACTTTCTCCCAAGCAACCAAATAGCAACCTCCCTTCACATCTTTACGACCTTTCCAGAGAAAGCCTCTTCTGATTTCGTCTATTGCACGAATAAACCATTTAGGCACCTTTAGTGCGACCAGCACATACATGGGGATGGCAGTGAGAACAAAGCGGACCAGCATCGCACGACCAGCAAGGTTCATGAGGGATGCCTTCCAACCAGGGAGCTTATTAGCAATCTTTTCAATCTAATAAATCCCCTCTCCTTAACTTCTTATCAGAAATGGGAAGACCAAGATAAGTGGTGGGAAAGGTAGAAGTTGTGCAATGCAAGCTCTGATTGACCACCTCCACAATATCACCATTATAATGGATAGAACTTACGCAACTTTTTTGGAGATTGGTTAGCAGGCCGGATGCTTCACGAAAAATCTGTAGTAAGTTCTTAGTGAGCTGTAGAACATCAGCATCGGGATGTATGAAGAGAGCCACATCATCCGCATATAAGGATAGGCGCTGTCCGGTAGAGTGGAGAGGTCGCAGCAGGCCCTCAGATTCAGCTTTTGTGAATAAACCATTAAAGACATCCATGACCAAAATAAATAGCATGGGAGATAGGGGATCACCCTGTCTAAGCCCACGCTGGTGGTAAATAACCTCCCCTGGCTCGCCATTCAGAATCACTAGAGTTGAGGCGGTGAGAAGAAGGATGTAAATGAGATTGCACCAAGAGGGACCAAAACCCAGAAATGGAAGAATCTCCAGTAAAAAGCTCCAAAAAACTGAATCAAAGGCTTTAGAAATGTCAAGTTTCAGGAACAAGCTAGCGATCTCACGCCGATGTAACACCTTGATGGTTTGTTGCACCAGCATGAAGTTGTCATGAATGCATCCGAATAAAAGCACTCTGATTGGTAGCTACCAAACTGTTCAGATGAGGAGCCAGTCAATTAGCCATTAGTTTGTTACTAACTTGGCAAAACTGTGTACCAAACTAATTGGTTGGTGGTCCTTTGTCTCTAGAGCCTCTTACTTCTTAGGAAGTAGAGTGATAAAAGCCGAGTTGAGCAGCCCTAATTTTCTTGCATCCCCTTGCTGTAGGGTCATTAAAGCTGCCATGAAATCCACCTTGATTACTGACCAACAGGATTTATAGAACTGCCCAATGTATCCATCCGGTCCTGGTGCCCTATCAGCTGGCAGGGACTTGATTGTTGCCCAGACTATCTCTTCAGAGAATAGCTGGTCGAGAAAGGCAAGATCAACACCTGGTCTGTGGAAGGCCGGCAGCTCTAGAGTAGCGGACCTGGGCACAGCTGTTGTCACACCCGATTTGTAAGAACATAAATCGAGCAATCATATATGCGCCAGGATCAAGTCACGCATATATACAACAGATTATCAAGGTATCACAACACATGTTAGAAATAACATTAATATAAATCGTAAATGAATCATAAATGAATTATTTTATTACAACCGAATCAAGAATCGGTTCAAGAGTTGCGGAAGCGTAAAAGAGATACATGAAGAGCTAGGCGCCACAGGGACGTCGACTGGGAGACAAACGCCTAGAAGTCGTCGAAGCCGCTGACGTAGTCCTCCACGTTGCCAGGCACTGAGCAGCAGTCGAAGATATCCGAAATAGAACAGAAGAGTAGAGAGGCAAGTGTGAGTACAAACTCGTACTCAACAAGTATAACACGAGCATGAGGCTCTAGGGTTAGCTGACTCAATTGCATTAGCTTTTAGTCTTGGCAATTTTATTAAAGCTAATTACTACAAGTGCATGAATTACCATAAACCCAATTGCATAATAAATTAATCAATATTAATTAAGAACTACTGAAAACCATCCAAACTAAAACCACCCGGGGAATCTCCCTCGTCAAAGGTTGATAACCCCACTAATCAGACGGAGGATCCGGGCCGCTCATGACTGTGAGCACAGCTGATATATCAGTTTTACACTCTCGAGAGGTTGCACAACTTTACCCACAAGTCGTGAGCTACGCTAGTTATTCATCACACTTCCTTAGGTGAGATGGCTAGCAAGCACACTATGAGACCGTTACAAAGGACACGTTGGTAAGCTGTAACCGCTAAGGATTCTGGATCAGCGACGATGGGGCCCACCTCCGGGGGTACAAGACACACAGCACAGACCAAGCCGGAGGAGCAGGGACCATTGAAGCTTACCACCCCTCTTGCCCACGCAGGTAAGTTACTCCGGAACCAACACGACCTAATTAGTAAGTCAAGACCGTCCCATTCCAGTCTTGTGGTTGCGCGGTTGTCCCAGGTTGTCGCTCTATGAACCGGTCCTTATGGAGAGTGGCCAACCAAGCACTAAGCACCGTGCTGGCCCCCTAAACCATGTTTCTACCAAAACATCTTTTAAGGAGACATGAGCCGCTCAAGCACACAGCACAGAGGGCCACTCTCCGAATTAAGTTGCATAAGACCATTAATCAATTTAATTTAAAAGGACCAAGTGTGTTATAGCGCAGCAACCTAGCACAACTAACCAAAATGCAACCCAAAGGATAAATATATAGGATATAAAGTGGCTAGGAAAGTCCTTATAGGCATACAGTATTAAAATGCAGTGTGAAATTGTATTAAAAAGTGATAGGAGGTTCATGTTATACTTGACTTCCTCGTACTCTCCCGGCTGCTGCTCGAACTGCTCGGAAGACGGCTGCTCCTGGTACTGGTCCAAAGGCTCCGCGTCTACTCACGATCATCAAACATAGTCCACACATACACACATGCACAAACAATAGCAAACTATAAGAAAACAGTACACCAATATAATAGAACAGCACATGAAACTAGCCTAGAACTATTCTACGCGTTACAACGATCGCGTGCATATAGAGAACACCTAAAACGGAGCTAAAATGCGAAAACTGCGCTTAAAACAGGATCCAGGGACCTATTTGTAAGAAAAACAGGGCAACCAGGGGCTTCTGGACAAAACCCGGGGACCTAAACGTAATTAAAGCCTAGATCTAGGGGCTAGCACGAGAAAAACCCAAGAGATGGACTGCGGTTTCAATTTCCAGGAAAGACAGGGGCTTAAACGAATAAAATCAGGGCTGAACTGCAATTACTTTCGAATTAAGATGGACCGCGGGTTGATTTCCAAGAAGGACAAGGACTCTTTAGCAAAAAGACCACCGCTGACCGGTACGCCTCCAGTTTGACTCGCGCGTGGGATGCATCTGGGCCACCGGATCAGAAATCAAAGGTCAGGATGAGGCGGCTCGGATCTAATCGGTTCAGCTCGGCTCACGACCGCGACGGCTCAGCTCACGGCTCGGTTCACCTCCCTTGGAACGGCTGCGTGGTCACCGGGTTCTGCCTCCGCGGCGGCGCCTCGCCGGCGCGGGGAATTCCTGGCCATCCGGTCTCGATCTTAGGTGGAGCTCGGTCGGGAAGGAAGCTAGTGGCCCGCCTAACCTATCTAGGGTTTGATTGGGCACGGCTCTGCCTCCGCACTACGGTCACGGCGGCAAGCCCGTGTCTGCTTGGCGGCGCTCCGTCGCGAGGGCGTTCCAAGCGTGGGACTGGCCTACCAGCTACCGCTTCTTCCCCAAAAGCACCAGGAGATTGGGAGGGTGCTTACCGAGGCACTAATTGGAACGGAGACGGCCTGCCGGGGCGTGACGGCGGTGCTTGGCGGGAAGGCGGTGCGGTGCTCGGCGGGGAGGACGACTGCCGGTGCTCTCCGAGCTTCGGATCTCTTTGGTCCGGTACGGGGGTTCCTGGGAAACGTTGAGGGGGGGTCAGGAGGGTGCGAGGCTCACCGGCGTCGATCAATTGCCCGGAGTGGCTGGCGGCTTACCGAACACCGAGCTGTGAAGAAAAGAGGCAGTGCAGGGGCGGCGGCGGCTAGGGCTCGCGTGCTCCAGAGAGTCAGGGTCCAGGGGGTGCGCGGGGAAGCCAAATAAGGGCCGGGCGGAGGCTGGACGCGCGTGCCCGCGGCGGCCGCGGAAAGTTCGGTGAAAACCGTGGCGGCGGAGGAAGCGGATCAGCTCAACGGCCTCATGCGAGACCGCTCGGGTGGCGAAGGTTCTAGAGAGGAGGGGGAAAGGGCCTGGTCGTGAGCCAGGGTGCGGCTCGGAGGGAGCGGGCCCGGATGCAGAGGCGCAGCCGGCGGGAAGAAACAGAGGAGGGGGGGATCGGTCGCTAGGAGGAAGGAGAAGGGGAAGGCGCCGACAGGCGGGCCCGAGCTGGCAGCGAGAGAGGGAGGGGAAAAACGCGTGGGTGGCCGGCCTGAGGAGAAATGGGCTGGGCCTCGGGAAAGAAAAGAGAGAGGAAAGGGAGCCTAAGGGAGAAAAGAGAGTGGGCCGGCGTGGCCCATGCGGGAAGAGGGAGGGAAAGACAGGCCGGGCTGAGGGGGAACTGGGCCGGGGTAGAGAGAGCCCGAGAGAGAAAGAGAGGTGGGGGTGGGCTGGTTGGGCTGGGCTGCCTCTCCTTTTCTTTCCTTCTCTTTTCTTTTCTACACTCACACATTCAAACCATTCCATTT
This sequence comes from Panicum hallii, assembly GCF_002211085.1. Classification (NCBI taxonomy): domain Eukaryota; kingdom Viridiplantae; phylum Streptophyta; class Magnoliopsida; order Poales; family Poaceae; genus Panicum; species Panicum hallii. The sequence goes on along the minus strand of NC_038047.1, from coordinate 25,838,137 downwards.
GAATTCAAATAAATTTGAATTCAAACTCACACAAATAAAACCATGCACCAGCATGAATGCACAAGCAAGTTGATCTTATGATTAATTTTATTTTCCTGGGTTAAAAAATTACTTTAAATGCGATATAAATTAGAGAAAACCCTAGAAACTTTTATTTAAGCCCAAATAAATTCGTTAAAATTTAAAGAAATTACCTCAGGGTGTTACAAACCTACCCCCCTTACAGGAATCTCGTCCCGAGATTCGGATAGGCTAGCTAGCAAAGAGATCGGATATGTCTTCCTCAGCTCATCTTCTCGCTCCCAAGTAGCCTCATCCTCCGTGTGATGACTCCACTGAACACGGCACATCTTGATCTTCTTGTTTCTGGTAACCCTCTCAGACGTCTCCAGAATCTTCACCGGATGCTCAATATAGGTCACATCCTCCTGCACATCCAACCCTTCTATCGGTGCTTGCTCTTCTGACACTCTCAAGCACCTCTTCAACTGAGACACATGAAACACATCATGCACTCCTGAGAGACCGGGACGTAACTCCAAACGATATGCCACCTCACCTTTCCGTTCCAACACCCTGAACGGACCAATGTATCGAGGAGCTAGCTTCCCTCGTACATTAAACCTGCGGATTCCCCTCATCGGCGAGACCTTCAGGTATACATGGTCACCCACTGCGAAGGTCAAATCTCGGTGACGAACATCCGCATAGCTCTTCTGACGAGTCTGAGCGACCCTCAGATTTTCTCGCACCTGCTGTACCAGCTGTTCGGCCTCCTCAACAATATCCGGACCAAACACCTGCCTCTCGCCAATCTGATCCCAATACAGCGGAGTCCTGCATTTCCGACCATACAGAGCCTCGAACGGGGACTTCTTCAGACTGGCTTGATAGCTGTTGTTATAAGAAAACTCTGCATATGGTAGGCATTTATCCCAGCTGGTACCATACTGAATAGCACAGGCTCGAAGCATATCCTCCAACACTTGGTTGGTTCTCTCGGTCTGCCCATCTGTCTGAGGATGGTAAGCAGTACTAAAGCGCAGCTTCGTATCCAACGAATCATGCAACTGCTCCCAGAACCGCGAAGTGAACTGAGATCCTCGATCAGATATAATCTTCTTAGGAACGCCATGCAGACAGACAATCCTGGAGATATACAACTCTGCGAGTCTAGCACCGGAGTAAGTAGTGTTCACCGGAATGAAGTGGGCAACCTTCGTCAACCGATCCACTACTACCCATATGGAGTTGTACCCTTTCTGAGTACGAGGCAAGCCAACGATGAAGTCCATAGTGATTTCCTCCCATTTCCACTCTGGAATCTTCAATGGCTGCAATAACCCTGCTGGCCTCTGATGCTCTGCCTTGACACGCTGGCAAGTGTCACAGATAGCCACGTACTCCGCAACGGAACGCTTCATTCCATACCACCAGAATCTTTCCTTCAGGTCGTAATACATTTTCGTGCTACCAGGATGTATAGAATACGCTGTATCATGGGCCTCACTCAGAATCAATTTCCTGAGATCTGCTACATCTGGCACACATATACGACCCTTGTACCACAAGGCACCCTGCTCATCCTCTCTGAAATGAGGAGCTTTGCCAATCTTGAGCAACTCACGAATCTCCTGCAGCTTCTGATCTTCCTTCTGATGCTGCCTGATCTCTGCCTCCAGAGTGGGTTCTGCCTCGAACGATGTACCCGAGGTATGATGCAAGAAACCTAGGCTCAACTGCTCAAACTCCTCGCATAACTCCTGAGACATCTGAAAAGCCACGGCCATGTTAACATAGCTCTTCCTGCTCAGAGCATCTGCTACAACATTAGCCTTGCCCGGATGATAGTGAATTTCCAGGTCATAATCCTTGACCAACTCTAGCCATCTTCTCTGCTGCATATTCAGCTCACTCTGAGTGAAAATATACTTGAGGCTCTTGTGATCGGTGTAAATATCACACCTCTGCCCAAACAAGTAATGCCTCCATATCTTCAGAGCATGCACAACTGCGGCTAACTCCAGGTCATGAGTGGGATAATTCAGCTCGTGCCTGCGCAACTGCCGCGAAGCATAAGCTATCACTCTGCCTTCCTGCATCAGGACGCAACCAAGACCATCCCTCGAAGCATCACAATACACTGTGAACCTCTTGCTCTGGTCTGGCAGAGTAAGGACTGGCGCCGTAGTCAACCTCTTCTTCAGCTCCTCGAAGGCACTCTGACGCTCATCAGTCCAAGAGAAATCCACACCCTTCTCCAGCAAGGAGGTCAAAGGCTTCGCAATCTTGGAGAAATTCTCAATGAATCTCCGATAATAACCTGCTAAGCCCAGAAAAGAGCGGACTTCCTTCACCGTCTGTGGTACAACCCAGTCAAGCACATCCTTCACCTTTCCGGGGTCCACAGCAATACCTCCCTTGGAGATAACATGACCGAGGAACGGAACCTCGTCAATCCAGAACTCGCACTTGCTGAGCTTGGCATACAGCTTGTGCTCTCTGAGCCTCTGCAACACAAGTCTCAGATGCTTCTCATGCTTCGCTTCTGACTTGGAATATATCAGGATATCATCAATAAATATCACCACAAAGGTGTCCAGATAATCCATGAAAACCTTGTTCATCAGATGCATGAAGAAAGCCGGAGCATTAGTCAAGCCGAAGGACATGACCGTATACTCGTATAACCCATACTTGCAGGTGAATGCCGTCTTCTGAATATCCTCAGGACGAATCTTCAGCTGATGATAACCCGAACGCAGATCAATCTTCGAGAATACACAAGCACCCTGAAGCTGATCAAAGAGATCCTCAATACGGGGCAATGGATGCTTGTTCTTGATAGTGACTGCATTCAGATCCCGATAATCGACGCACATCCTCTTCGCACCATCCTTCTTCTCTACAAGCAATACAGGAAAAGCCCACGGAGAGAAACTGCGACGGATATAACCCTTAGCTAGCAACTCATCGACAGTCTTCTTAACTTCCTCATGCTCAACAGGAGCCATACGATAGGGCCTCTTAGCAATAGGAGCTGTGCCAGGCAAGAGATCAATAGAAAACTCAATGTCGCGATCAGGCGGCATACCTAGCAAATCATCCGGAAAGACATCCGGGAATTCAGACACCACGCGAATACCATCCGTGGGTCTAGCCTCCATCTGATGAAGAAATCCAGAAGGCTCCGTAGCTCCAACAGTAACCTCCTGACCATCCGGTGCTGACAGAAGAACCGTCCTCTGAGCACAATCTATCCGGACTCCCCACTTAGCAAGAGTCTCCATCCCGAGGATCATATCAATGCCCTTGGAGTCTAGCACCATCAGATTCGCACTGAAATCTACCCCCCTTATGGCCACACTGACTCTGGGACAGAAGATATGAGACCTCAACTGCCCTCCCGATGAAGATACTAACATGCACCTCCTTAATGTGCTAGTAGGAATACCATGATGCTCAACAAAAGACTGGGTGATGAAAGAATGTGTAGCACCAGTATCAAAAAGCACTGTAGCAGGGTGGGTGTTGACCATGAACGTACCAATCACCACGTTAGGAGCCTCGGCCGCTGACTCGGCCGTCACGTGGTTCACCCTGCCCTGAGCTGGGGCCTTGGGCTGTGCTGCACGCCCCTGCTGTCCTGCCTGCGCCTTCCGAGGGCAGACGTTGGCGTAGTGCCCTGGCTCGCCGCAGTGGAAGCACACTCGAGGAAGTGCCGGAGCCTGCTGCCCAGGAGGAGGAGTGGGCGCTCCCTGCCTCTGAGCTGGTGGAGCCGGAGGCGTAGGAAGCCTCTGACCCTGTCCCGCCTGCTGCTGCTGCTGTGGACGAGGCGGGAACTGCTGCCGCTGCTGGTACTGCTGAGGCGGCCTCTGGTGCTGCTGCTGCTGTGGAGGATACTGGTAGCGGGGACGAGTGTTGCTGCCTGAAGAGGATGGAACCATCTTCCTCTTCTTATCCTCAATCTCTCGGCGCTTACGCTCGGTGTTGAGGGCCGCATCAACCAGCTGGTTGAAGTTGTCGAAGCGGTGGTTTAGCAGCGCATACTGGATGTGATCATCCAGTCCCTCCTTGAAGTACTCCTGCTTGTCGCTATCACGAGCGACGTCGGCAGGGGCGTAGCGGGCAAGCTGAAGGAAGCGGTCACGGTACTCCGTCACCGTCATAGATCCCTGAAATAACGTACACAGATAACAAGGATGGAAACCGCTCAATTGGTTAGGTTTTACGAAAGAAATCGAGGATGGATCAAGCTCAAAAGGAATGGTAGGGAATTCCGTTAATTTTTTTTACCTGCTTAAGGGCACGGAACTCCTTCTGCTTCATCTTCATGATGCCCTCAGGAATGTGATGGTTCCTGAAACGCTCACGGAACTGGTCCCACGTGAGAGCATCATGATCCCGAGCTGGGTAGGACTCCCACCAGTCAAGAGCGGAGCCTCGCAGCTGCCCTGCTGCGTACAGAACCCGCTCTCGGTCGTCGCACTGCGCAACAACCAACTGGCGCTCCACCGAACGAAGCCAGTCGTCCGCCTGGAGTGGGTCCGTGGCGTGGGAGAAGGTCGGCGGATGACCTCTCAGGAAATCCGCACGCCTGTCACGGGGCTGAGGCGGCGGAGGAGGCGGTGGCTGAGCATGGATCTGCTGCAGAGCCTGAACGGTGTTGTTCAGGGTAGCCATCATCTGCATCTGGAGCTGGAAGAACTGCTCCGGGGTCAGTGGTGGCGGCATCGGCAGCGGCTGACCGGTACTCTGGTTGTTCTGCTCCTGCTGGTCAGAACCGGAACCGGTGCGCCTGGTGTTCACCATCTGATTGCAACAAACGAAATTTATGAGAATAAGATATCGTGCAGCTGCGGAAATGAAACTTCGGAAGGATATGTCAGAAAGAAAGGAATATAGGTTTTACCCCCAACGTTCTAACGCAATTTTATTATTTAGTTCAAGTTGGGTTAGGTCGATTTGCATGAACACGTTTTAACTACTGGACTATGCAATCAACCAAAAATCCAAATCAAACATTTGCACAATAACAAACATTCAATATTCACAAATTAGTCGAGTTTTCCACACTACTCGACTAACACACTCGTTCTAGCGTATTTTTATCGGGACAACCTAGGCTTATAACTTATAAGATGAGGCGACCCAGGCCAACGTCTACGGAGAGCTCAAGCTATTGCTCGGAAAAAGGCAGGGAAGATAGCAAATCGAGGGCTTAAGACTCAAGGAATAGAAGCAGAAACATGATGGTTGAGGATTTGCGGAGGCAAGCAAGAGAAAAGAAGTCCTAAACTCGACCAATTCTACCTAAGCTTCGTCCTACAGTCGACACGGCTCTGATACCAATCTGTCACACCCGATTTGTAAGAACATAAATCGAGCAATCATATATGCGCCAGGATCAAGTCACGCATATATACAACAGATTATCAAGGTATCACAACACATGTCAGGAATAACATTAATATAAATCGTAAATGAATCATAAATGAATTATTTTATTACAACCGAATCAAGAATCGGTTCAAGAGTTGCGGAAGCGTAAAAGAGATACATGAAGAGCTGGGCGCCACAGGGACGTCGACTGGGAGACAAACGCCTAGAAGTCGTCGAAGCCGCTGACGTAGTCCTCCACGTTGCCGGGCACTGAGCAGCAGTCGAAGATATCCGAAATAGAACAGAAGAGTAGAGAGGCAAGTGTGAGTACAAACTCGTACTCAACAAGTATAACACGAGCATGAGGCTCTAGGGTTAGCTGACTCAACTGCATTAGCTTTTAGTCTTGGCAATTTTATTAAAGCTAATTACTACAAGTGGATGAATTACCATAAACCCAATTGCATAATAAATTAATCAATATTAATTAAGAACTACTGAAAACCATCCAAACCAAAACCACCCGGGGAATCTCCCTCGTCAAAGGTTGATAACCCCACTAATCAGACGGAGGATCCGGGCCGCTCATGACTGTGAGCACAGCTGATATATCAGTTTTACACTCTCGAGAGGTTGCACAACTTTACCCACAAGTCGTGAGCTACGCTAGTTATTCATCACACTTCCTTAGGTGAGATGGCTAGCAAGCACACAATGAGACCGTTACAAAGGACACGTTGGTAAGGTGTAACCGCTAAGGATTCTGGATCAGCGACGATGGGGCCCACCTCCGGGGGTACAAGACACACAGCACAGACCAAGCCGGAGGAGCAGGGACCATTGAAGCTTACCACCCCTCTTGCCCACGCAGGTAAGTTACTCCGGAACCAACAGGACCTAATTAGTAAGTCAAGACCGTCCCATTCCAGTCTTGTGGTTGCGCGGTTGTCCCAGGTTGTCGCTCTATGAACCGGTCCTTATGGAGAGTGGCCAACCAAGCACTAAGCACCGTGCTGGCCCCCTAAACCATGTTTCTACCAAAACATCTTTTAAGGAGACGTGAGCCGCTCAAGCACACAGCACAGAGGGCCACTCTCAGAATTAAGTTGCATAAGACCATTAATCAATTTAATTTAAAAGGACCAAGTGTGTTATAGCGCAGCAACCTAGCACAACTAACCAAAATGCAACCCAAAGGATAAATATATAGGATATAAAGTGGCTAGGAAAGTTCTTATAGGCATACAGTATTAAAATGCAGTGTGAAATTGTATTAAAAAGTGATAGGAGGTTCATGTTATACTTGCCTTCCTCGTACTCTCCCGGCTGCTGCTCGAACTGCTCGGAAGACGGCTGCTCCTGGTACTGGTCCAAAGGCTCCGCGTCTACTCACGATCATCAAACATAGTCCACACATACACACATGCACAAACAATAGCAAACTATAAGAAAACAGTACACCAATACAATAGAACAGCACATGAAACTAGCCTAGAACTATTCTACGCGTTACAACGATCGCGTGCATATAGAGAACACCTAAAACGGAGCTAAAACGCGAAAACTGCGCTTAAAACAGGATCCAGGGACCTATTTGTAAGAAAAACAGGGCAACCAGGGGCTTCTGGACAAAACCCGGGGACCTAAACGTAATTAAAGCCTAGATCTAGGGGCTAGCACGAGAAAAACCCAAGAGATGGACTGCGGTTTCAATTTCCAGGAAAGACAGGGGCTTAAACGAATAAAATCAGGGCTGAACTGCAATTACTTTCGAATTAAGATGGACCGCGGGTTGATTTCCAAGAAGGACAAGGACTCTTTAGCAAAAAGACCACCGCTGACCGGTACGCCTCCAGTTTGACTCGCGCGTGGGATGCATCTGGGCCACCGGATCAGAAATCAAAGGTCAGGATGAGGCGGCTCGGATCTAATCGGTTCAGCTCGGCTCACGACCGCAACGGCTCAGCTCACGGCTCGGTTCACCTCCCTTGGAACGGCTGCGTGGTCACCGGGTTCTGCCTCCGCAGCGGCGCCTCGCCGGCGCGGGGAATTCCTGGCCATCCGGTCTCGATCTTAGGTGGAGCTCGGTCGGGAAGGAAGCTAGTGGCCCGCCTAACCTATCTAGGGTTTGATTGGGCACGGCTCTGCCTCCGCACTACGGTCACGGCGGCAAGCCCGTGTCTGCTTGGCGGCGCTCCGTCGCGAGGGCGTTCCAAGCGTGGGACTGGCCTACCAGCTACCGCTTCTTCCCCAAAAGCACCAGGAGATTGGGAGGGTGCTTACCGAGGCACTAATTGGAACGGAGACGGCCTGCCGGGGCGTGACGGCGGTGCTTGGCGGGAAGGCGGTGCGGTGCTCGGCGGGGAGGACGACTGCCGGCGCTCTCCGAGCTTCGGATCTCTTTGGTCCGGTACGGGGGTTCCTGGGAAACGTTGAGGGGGGGTCAGGAGGGTGCGAGGCTCACCGGCGTCGATCAATTGCCCGGAGTGGCTGGCGGCTTACCGGACACCGAGCTGTGAAGAAAAGAGGCAGTGCAGGGGCGGCGGCGGCTAGGGCTCGCGTGCTCCAGAGGGTCAGGGTCCAGGGGGTGCGCGGGGAAGCCAAATAAGGGCCGGGCGGAGGCTGGACGCGCGTGCCCGCGGCGGCCGCGGAAAGTTCGGTGAAAACCGTGGCGGCGGAGGAAGCGGATCAGCTCAACGGCCTCATGCGAGACCGCTCGGGTGGCGAAGGTTCTAGAGAGGAGGGGGAAAGGGCCTGGTCGTGAGCCAGGGTGCGGCTCGGAGGGAGCGGGCCCGGATGCAGAGGCGCAGCCGGCGGGAAGAAACAGAGGAGGGGGGGATCGGTCGCTGGGAGGAAGGAGAAGGGGAAGGCGCCGACAGGCGGGCCCAAGCTGGCAGCGAGAGAGGGAGGGGAAAAACGCGTGGGTGGCTGGCCTGAGGAGAAATGGGCTGGGCCTCGGGAAAGAAAAGAGAGAGGAAAGGGAGCCTAAGGGAGAAAAGAGAGTGGGCCGGCGTGGCCCATGCGGGAAGAGGGAGGGAAAGACAGGCCGGGCTGAGGGGGAACTGGGCCGGGGTAGAGAGAGCCCGAGAGAGAAAGAGAGGTGGGGGTGGGCTGGTTGGGCTGGGCTGCCTCTCCTTTTCTTTCCTTCTCTTTTCTTTTCTACACTCACACATTCAAACCATTCTATTTGAATTCAAATAAATTTGAATTCAAACTCACACAAATAAAACCATGCACCAGCATGAATGCACAAGCAAGTTGATCTTATGATTAATTTTATTTTCCTGGGTTAAAAAATTACTTTAAATGCGATATAAATTAGAGAAAACCCTAGAAACTTTAATTTAAGCCCAAATAAATTCGTTAAAATTTAAAGAAATTACCTCAGGGTGTTACAGCTGTTCCAAGAACACCATCGAAGTATTCAAAAAATAACTGGTGCTTGTCCTCTTAAGTCGTGACGACACGCTCCCATCTACCAACTAACTTGGAGATGAAGCTTTTGTGTTTTCGTTAGCTCGCTTGCTTATGGAAGAAAGAGGTATTCGCATCACCCTCTTTCAAGTACCTGACCGAGAACGGAGGCGAGCAATAGTTCATTCAAGTGAGGCAAGCACTAGGTGCTTTTTCAGTTCTCGTCGCAACCAGTTCTCCTTGGAAGAGAGATCGCGATGGTCTTGGGCCATCTCTAGATGATGCAGAATGTGTTGAGCCAGTGCTAGTTGCTGCTTAATATTGCCGGTATGCTTTTGGCTCCAAGATTTTAGAGCTCACGCTAGCCTCTTCAATTTGATGGAGACCCTTTCAAGGGCGCAGCAGAATCGCAGTTGGTCCTAAGATTGTTGTACCACTTCCTGAAAACCTGAAAGCGTAGCCAGAAACTTTCAAAGTGGAACCTCCTTTTTCCTCAAATTCCCTCTCAGAGACCAAGGACCAGGGGGCAATGATCAGACATCTCTGTGGCTTGGCTCTGCAATATACTTTCAAGGAATAAATCCTCCCAATCATTGGTACAAAGGAACCGGCCAAGTTTAACCAATGTTGGAGAATCACGTTCATTTGACCAGGTGTAACGTCTCCCTAACAGTGGAACTTCCTTTAGCTCCAAATCATTCATGAACTAGCGAAATCTCCCCATCATAACACGGTTGATATTATCATTGTTATATCTTCAGAACAAAAAATCATATTGAAGTCACCCGCTAACATCCAAGGTCCCGGACAGTTATCACGTACTTCTCGCAGCTCATCTAGAAAAGCCACCTTGTCTGCTTCATGTTGAGGCCCATAAACTCCTATTAGCCACCAAGCTGGATCATCTTTATTGCTGAGTAAAACTGATACTGAATAGCCAAGTACACAGTAGTGGTCGACTGAAAAAGAACAATCTCGCCAAGCGATTAAAATGCCTCCTCTTGTCTGCTGCGCTGGTAGATACACAAATTGTGTGAACTCAATACCAAGACAGGAAGAAACATCACGCTCGGAGATATGAGATAGCTTCGTTTCTTGAAGATAAAAAACAGAAGGCCGAGAAACCTCAACTACTTTACGCAGATTATCTCTTCTGTTCCTATCATTGAGACCACGGACGTTCCAAATCAAAATGTTGATACTATCCATTAGCAAGAAAAAAGACCACCAGGACCAGAACAAATTATGCCACTGCCACATATGGCTGGATGCAGCAGCATGCTCCCCCTCAGGCGGTACTTCCCAACCAAACAGTGCAGACAGCGCAGCTACGCGGTTGCGGCTAGGTAAATCATTGTAAGACATACCGATCGAGACATTCATATGAGATTCTTCCTTCCCCATTAGTGAGGCCTAGTTTTCTGCAGACGGTAGATGCTGAAGTACGATCGGTTTCAGGAGGCAGCTTGGCGATCCGGCGACTGCGCCGTGGCATGTTCACCGGACCCGTAGTCTTCTTTCTTCTTTTCTGAATAGCTGGCATTGGAACAAGAGAGTCAATCTTCTTGGAGACCCGCCCAATGAACTTAGCAGCCGGGGTGGGTGTTTCCTCCTATCTTCTTGTGGCCTGAGAATAAACAATGAGATTGTCCGGGAGCACGAGATGGTTCAGTGGTGAGGGTTGAGAGGCTAGAGAACCAGAAAATACGGCTGTCGTTCCTAGCACAACCGCGACCACTGTTAGTAGCTCAATTTTCACTCTCATTGAGCTGAGAGGATGACACTCAAGTTGGGGACGTTTTCTGGGTTTTTCTTCATTCACACTCACAATGCCATGCCTTCCAACGGGAGGGGTGGCCACATATATATACAGCAGGCTGCTGGGCAGCAACGAGGCCAATAATGCTAGTCTAACACTAGTCTAACTGCTGTCCTAGAGAGAACACTAACTGCTGTCCTACAGTCCAAGATGCAGTCCTAGAGAGGACACTGCTGTCCTACAGTCCAAGATGCCTGCAGTCCAAGATGCTAAGGACTACAAGATGCTAACTGCTGCTAAGGACCACAAAGACCAGCAGCAAGGACTTATCCATCATTCTCCCCCAAAGTCTTGTGCGTCGTCTTGTGGGGAGATTGGGCCATCTTGTAGGAAGATTGGACCATCCCAGTCCTGGAGCAAAGCTCAAGGAACTTATCCTCCCAAGGGGCTTGGTGAGCAGATCCGCAAGCTGATCCTTGGTGTTGATGTAGCTCGCCTTGATGCTTCCTTCCTCCAAGCAACCTCGAATGAAGTGATACCTCACCCGGATGTGCTTGCTCCGTTCGTGGAAAACGGGGTTCTTCGCCAAGGCCAGAGCGGACTTGCTGTCCACCCTGAGCTCCACTGCTCCAGTGTCTCTGCCGAGTAGATCACCAAGCAGTCGAGCGAGCCAGAGCGCCTGAGTCGACGCGGTGGAGGCCGCTATGTACTCGGCCTCGCAGCTGGACAAGGCCACCACCTGCTGCTTGACCGACTGCCAGCTCACGAGGCACTTGCCGAGGAGGAAGAGGATCCCGCTCGTGCTCTTGCTGGTGTCGATGTCGCCAGCGTGGTCGCTGTCGCTGTACCCGACGAAGTGTGCCGCTCCAGGGCACCTCGGGTAGTGGAGAACATGGTCGAGAGTCCCCGCAACATAGCGAATGATCCTCTTCACGGCCTGCTGGTGCTCCGTCGTCGGTCGCTGCATGAACCGACTGACGTAGCCGACGGAGAACGCCAAGTCCGGCCGTGTGTGGGCGAGGTAGCGGAGGCTCCCCACAAGACGCCGGTACTGAGTAGCATCTACCTCCTCCGTCGTGCTGTCACGGCTCAGCTTCAGCCTTTCCTCCATCGGGGTAAGAGCTGGGTTGCAGTCGATGAGCCCAGCGAGCTCGACGATGCGCTTGGCGTAGGCGGTCTGTCGAAGTGTGATCCCGGAGTCGTCCTGGTGCACCTCGATCCCCAGGTAGAAGGAGAGAGGCCCCAGGTCGCTCATCTGGAAGGTGGCCTTCATCTCCTCCTTGAACGCCGCCACCTCCGCATTCTTGGTGCCGGTGATCACCAAGTCGTCGACGTAGACACCCACCAGCAGGGCATTGCCTCCTTTGCCCCGCCGGTAGATGGCCGCCTCGTGCGGGCTTTGCTCGAAGCCCATCCCCTTGAGCGTGGAATCCAGCTTGGCGTTCCATGCCCTCGGGGCCTGCCGCAAGCCATAGAGGGCCTTGCGCAGACGTAGCGCCTTACCCTCCTTGCCGGGGATCGCAAACCCAGGCGGCTGGTGCACGTAGACCTCCTCCTTCAAATCGCCGTTGAGAAACGCCGACTTGACGTCCATGTGATGGACACGCCAGCCCTCCTGGGCAGCTAGCGCAAGGAGGAGTCGCACGGACTCCATCCGTGCTACGGGAGCGAAGGCATCGTCGAAGTCGACGCCCTCCTGCTGCACGAAACCTCGTGCCACTAGGCGGGCTTTGTGCTTAACGACGGTGCCGGCCTCATCCCTCTTCAGCTTGAACACCCACTTAAGGGTGATTGCGCGGTGACCGCGAGGGAGATCAGCAAGCTCCCAAGTGCGGTTCTTCTCAATCGCGTCCATCTCCGACTGCATCGCGGCACGCCATGCCGCGTGTCCCTCGGCCTCTGCGAAAGACCGAGGCTCGCCGTCGTCGCATGCGAGGTGCAACTGTGCCTCCAGGTCGTGAGGCACCAGTCCCGGCACCGGCTGATCACCGAGAAGGTCCTCCATCGTACGATACCTCAACGGCTCGCCGTCATGGTACGCGTCGATGCGCTCCTCGTCGTGAGAGAGCGGAGTAGCGAACTCCACCGGACTGTGCTCAGCACGAGCAGGTGTCGAAGTAGACGGGCCCGGAGGAGTGGCTATCGGTACTGGAGATCGCGGCGTCGCCAGCTGTGGTGGGGCAGCCGAGGAACTCGGCGCAGCCGGAGTCATAGCTGAAGGGCGTGGTGCCGCCGGTGTGGCGGGCGCCGGAGTCGGTGGAGGCTCGGGGACCGGGGTAGGCACGCTCGGCGAAGAACAGCTGTCTACTCCCCCAGCTCCCTCGAAGTGGACGTACTCGACGGTGAAGTCATCGTACGCCGGAGCCGAGCCGTCGTCCACCGCCTTGTCCCACGCCCATCCTCGCCCTTCGTCGAACACAACGTCGCGCGCCGTGCGCACACGCTGTGTCTCCGGGTCGAGAATGCGGTAGGCTTTCGAACCCTCCGCGTAGCTGATGAACACTCCCAGAGTGCTCCTGTCGTCGAGCTTGCCGATGGGGCCAAGCTCCTTGGCGAACGCGAGGCAGCCGAAGACTCGCAGGTGGGAGACCGTCGGCTTACGCCCATGCCAAGCCTCATACGGCGTCATGCCATCGAGTGCCTTGGTGGGCGAGCGGTTGAGGATGTAGACGGCCGTCACCACCGCCTCTCCCCAGAAGACGGCCGGCATGCCCCTCTGCTTGAGAAGGGCCCGGGCCATCCCCACCACCGTCTGGTTGCGCCGCTCGACGACGCCATTCTGCTGCGGGCTGTATGGCGCGGAGTAGTGGCGCTGGATGCCCTCATCCGCGCAGTACGCCGTGAACTCTGCCGCCGTGAACTCACCGCCGTTGTCGGTGCGCAGCACGCGCAACTTGCGGCCGCTCTCCGTCTCCGCAGCAGCCTGAGCACGCCTGATGGCGTCCGCAGCCTCTCCCTTGCTGCCGAGGATCATCACCCACATGAAGCGGGAGAGGTCGACGACGAGCAGCATGAAGTAGCGCCGTTCTCCTGGTGTGACCGGTGTCACCGGGCCACACAAGTCCCCGTGTACGAGCTCGAGCCGCTCCTTGGCTCGGAAGCTCGCCTGCTGGGGGAAGGAGTGCCGCCTCTACTTCGTCAGCACGCAGACGTCGCAGAGGTGCTCCACGTGGTCGAGGCACGGGAGGCCTCGCACCATCTCCTTGGCGCCGAGCCGCTTCAGGGCCTCAAAGTGGAGGTGCCCAAAACGCTCGTGCCACTGCCATGCCTCGTCGTCCCTGTGAGCTGCAAGACAAAGAGGCTGGGCCACCCTGACATGGAGGATGTAGAGGCGATTCTTCCCTCGAACCACCCTGGCGAGAAGCTGGCGACGGTGGTCCCAGATGCGAAGGACCCCGCTGTCGATCACCACGCGGGAGCCGCTCTCATCGAGCTGCCCAAGGCTGATGATGGAGTTTTGCAGCGCCGGGATGTAGTAGACTCCGGTGAGCATCCGGTGCTCTCCGGACTTGGCGGTGAGGATCACGGAGCCCACGCCCTTGATCTCCACAGCAGAGGAGTCCCCGAACCTGATGGAGCCACCTACGTCGACGTCCAGGTCGGAGAAGAACTCCCGCCGCCCGGTCATGTGGTGCGTGGCGCCGGAGTCGAGGTACCAGCCATCGACCCTGTCGTCGTCAGAGCTGTCGCCGAGGAGGACCCGGGCACGCGGCTCATCGAGGTGGAGTAGAGCGGTGGCAGGCGGTGCTGCCGGATGCGGCCCTATGTCCCCGTGGAGTAGGAACAGTGCCGGCTCGTCATCCGGCTGGGCCTCCGCGACGTGGGCTTGGACCCCACGCCTCCGCTGCGGGCAGTCCCTAGCCTAGTGGCCGGGCCTGCCACAGTTGTGGCAGGCGTCGTCTCGTGCCGCCTTGGGCCTGTCAGCGGCGCCGCCTTGAGCATCTCCGCGAGCGCCACCCTCGGTGCACCCTCCTGCCCCGGCTTGGGCACCTCCGCGCCCCTTTCGCGGCTTGCCGCGCTTGCGGCCACCAGTCGAGGGAGAGGGGTCCCCCCCTCCTGTCACCGCGCCGAGCCTCCCACTGCTCCTGAGTGAGGTGGAGCTTCCCACCGATGGAGATGCCTCTCGAGGGAGGCTGTGGCTCGTCGCTGTCGACGACCTTGAGGCGACCTATCGCCTCCTCGATCGTCATGGTGGAGAGGTCCAGCAGGGACTCGATTGAGCGAGCGGTCTGCCTGTACCTCTCGGGGACGCAGCGGAAGAGCTTCTCGACAGCTCTCTCCTCGTCGTAGGTGTCGTCGCCGAACTGCACCACCTTCTGCAGCAGAGTGTTGAGACGAAGGGCGAAGTCATCAACATCCTCACCTGGCTTGAAGGCCAGGTTCTCCCACTCCTTGCGAAGTGCCTGGAGAGTGGTCTTGCGGGTGCGGTCGCTGCCGATACGTGCCGCAGCGATGGAATCCTAGGCCTCCTTGGCAGTTCGCTTCTTGGAAAGCGTGAACTGCATCTCGGGCGGGGCTGCTGTGATAAGAGCATCCAGCGCCCGTCGATCCGCATCGTAGTCGACATCGCCGTACCGGACTGCCTCCCACATATGCCGCACCTGGAGCTTCATCTCCATAACCGCGGCCCACTCGACGTAGTTGGTCTTGGTGAGGGTGGGCCACCCACCGCTGGGACCGACGTCCCTGACCACCGCCTGGAGGCCGTGGTAGCCGGGGGCGCCGCCGTGCGCACCCCAGCCAGGAGTGCCGCCACCAGAGGCGCCACCTTCGCCGCCGAGCGCGCAGCCCCCTGGACCGCCGCCAGGCGCGCGGCCCCCTGGACCGCCGTCGGGCGCGCCGGCCTCCGGGCCGCCGCCGTGGGTGTGCGCTGCTGCCCACCGCGCGGTCCGCTGTCGCGCCCTCTCCCTTGCCAACCCCTCAAGATCCCCGTCGGCGGTGGTGTCGCCGGCGATGGAGCCGCTGAGGCTGCCGCGCAAGGTCTCAACCTCGACCTCCACCGCACGCGCTGCATCCTCCGCCTCCGCTGCTTCCACCTCCACCCGGGCAGCTGCCAGCTCCGCTGCAGCCAGCCTGGCCGCCCTCGCCGCTGCTGCAGCGGCTTGAGCCGTCGCTCGGCTGCGCTCCTCTGCCACGGCGAGCTCGACGTCTTGCTGGCACCGTGCGCTCGAGGCGACCGAGCGCTGAGACGGTGCGTCGGACATGGCGCACCTCCAAGGGGCTGCTGCGTGGAGAGGGGGAAGGGAACGGGGAAGAAGAGGCAGCCGGAGCTGCTGCTGCTGTTGCAGCGGCTGGTGCAGCTGCTGCTGCTGCTGCACGAGCTGGTGGTGGTGGCTGGGCTGCTACAGCGGCTTCGGAAGGGGAGGAGCAAGAGATATCCAACCTACAGGAAAGTACGGCTCTGATACCAGATGTTAGTAGCTCAATTTTTACTCTCATTGAGCTGAGAGGATGACACTCAAGTTGGGGAAGTTTTCTGGGTTTTTCTTCATTTACACTCACAATGCCATGCCTTCCAACGGGAGGGGTGGCCACATATATATACAGCAGGCTGCTGGGCAGCAACGAGGCCAATAATGCTAGTCTAACACTAGTCTAACTGCTGTCCTAGAGAGGACACTAACTGCTGTCCTACAGTCCAAGATGCTGTCCTAGAGAGGACACTAACTGCTGTCCTACAGTCCAAGATGCCTGCAGTCCAAGATGCTAAGGACTACAAGATGCTAACTGCTGCTAAGGACCACAAAGACCAGCAGCAAGAACTTATCCATCAACCACATCGCCCGGGGGGCTCACATCTTGTACTGAAACAGGGACAACCGAAGCAGGGTCAACAGGCTGGATCAGGAGCTGCGGCCTCAAGTGCGAGCTTAGTGATGGCCACGGCGGCGACCACATCATCAGCCGGGAGCGCAGCGGCTTGCACTGGGATTATAGAAGCCGAGTCCACTGGCATAGAAGAAGCAGAAAACTCAGCGGCCGAAAGCAGCTCTGGAGGTTGGGGAGCAGGGGCCAAATTGTCGAGGATGGGGGTCACCAACGCCAGAGGTGCTCCCACGACCACCGGAGAGCCAGGCACAGGAAATGTGATCTCAACGGTGGGGATCACCGGACGGAGACTCATCCGCGGTCGCAGGAGGATGGAGCAACTCGAAGGCGGTCAAAGGCACCGGGGTTGTGACCAAGAAAGCCCCGACCTGCTTGCCGAAACAGCAGGCGCGTCCTCGACCTCAACGGTGGTGGTCGCCGGAACAGCAGGTGTGTCCACAGCCGCAGGAGAGCAAGGCCCTGGAGGCACATCCACCGCGACGGTGATAGCCCGTGCCGGAGGTGCGTCCTCGGCCGCAGTAGGGTCGGGTCGAAGGGACGCACACTCGACGGCGGCAGGCACAAGCACCGGGGACGAAGCCTCAACAGACCCAACAGCAGCAGCGACGATGAAAGAGACCGGCGTGTCCGCAACGGCATCAATGGGCGCGGCCAAATGGTCGTTGAGTTCCACAACGGCATCAGTGGTGCAGAGATCGACCTGTCGTGATTAAGGAGTGGGGCGGGAGTCGAGGCAGTGGGGCCCGGGGCTGCAGCCAACGTTGAGGGAGCCGAGGGAGCCACTGCAGTAATGGCTGCAGACGTCGCTTCGAGTGCAGGGCGCACGCGCGCGGCCATCCCAGAAACCCGGCAATGAACTTCGGGTGCAGAGAACGAGACGATGCCTTGGGCCACGGCAGAGCATCCAACGGACGGCGGGCCCGGGCGCGAGTGGACCGGCGCCCGATGGGCCACCCCCGTCTGGCCTGAACCGAGCACCGCCGCCGGAGCCGAGGAAGACGCCGTGGAACGCCGTTTCCACAGTCTGCGACGTCCGCGATCCCCGTCAACGGGAGGAGGGGCCGGAGGCAGGGGAGCATCTGCAAGTGGGTCGCCGAAGGTCCTCGCCAAAACCTGCATTGGGTAGCAGAGGTAGTGTTGCTCCTGATCAGCAGACCCAACCGCCACCGCCGGCTATGGGATCACCAGGTTGATCACCGGCGGGATGCAATCTGGGTTTGAGCACCGATCAGCGAGACGGAACACCTCTCTTTGATGGCCGTCTCCGGGTGAATACTGCAGGGAACGCAGCAATCGTTAAGGATCTGTGATGCCGTCTCCACGTCCCAGGCATGTGCCAGGATGCGTCTGAGTTCAACTTCCACCGCATGGGAGAACGAGGTCGCCGACGAGTCGAGGAACCGCGACCACCGCATTACAAGGAGACGACCCGGTGGAATGGAGAAAGGACGACCGTCGTTGAAGATTCTTGTTGCTGAGTGCTCGTCCGGCGAGATCAAGAGGAAGCTGGCTAGCCCAAGAGCCTGAATGGATAGAAGCCCTTCCTCGATCTCGAACCGTCGAGCGACCTCAGGCACAATGGAGTTGGCCAGGCCGCCAGGGTCGTCCGCGATCACCGAGAGGATGAGGGCACGGCTGGTGAGGTTCTCCGCCCGCAGAGTAATGGCGCTGGAACGACAGATGACGCGACGTGGTCGATGAGGTTGGCCGGCGACAGTGGGCACGCGATCATCCTCGCTTGACGCGGGGGGGGGGGGGGCAAGGGGAGCCGAGGACGAGCCAGCACGATTCCGGCGTCCCCTACGGCTGCACCGCCACGGTCAACCAGGAACCAGGGCCGGCGCCGTCCGCCGCCTGCACCAACGAGGCTCCCGCCGGTGATGCCGTGGTGGCGTGCAGGGGCGGCGTAGACACCGGAGGGGGAGCGAGAGACCGGCCACCAGGCCAGAACGGGGAGAGGACCCGTAGAGTGCGCAGGGTGCCGCGCGCGGCAGTCGTAGGAGCGATGACCAGAAGCTCAACACCGGAAGCACCGGGGGGAAGCTCTGCAGGAAGCCCCACGATGCTAGAGGGAGAAGCAATTGAAGCACGTTCCTCGCAAATCGACCGGGACCGGACGGCGCGGCCGGGACTCCAGACGTCGGAGCTCCTTGCGAGTCCGCCAGCTCAGCGCACTGTGCCAGCCATCCTCATTCGGGCCAACACAAACTGGGGTGAGATGTCGCGGTGGGAACTCGCCGTTGGAACAGGGGACGAACTCACCGGGGCCGCCGCCGTCATGACCAAGAGCACTTCCTTGAAGGATAACGGAGATGCGCCGCCGCCTGACTTCCCAGGGAGGGGTGTCACGACACTAATGCTGGGCTTTGCCGCACCTAGCTGCCGCATAGGAAAGGGACCCCGACGTCTATAGAGAAGAGGGGGAGGTGGCTGTCGGGCTCGGGATGAGCGACGGCGTGGGGCTGTTGGAGTGGGAAATGGCGTCGGGGAGGGTTGGGGAGAGGGGAGGGGGCAGGGGAGGTGAAAGAGTCGCCATACTTTTTGGGATGCAAGTTCTCAAATCTTCAATTTCTTGTTAGGCTCCTTAACATAAAGAATATTGGGGGAAGGGGGGGGGGTAAAGAATATTGGGGGGAGGGGGGGGGGGCTGTTTCAGCGATAATTGTTTTGATGAGCTTCTTTCATTAATTAAGGATGCCCTTCGAGATGGTGTAGCCTTGCCTCAGAATTTCCATGATGCCAAGAAATTTGTGAAGGCCATTGGTGTTTCTTATGAGTGCATGGACGCATGTCGAAATGATTGCGTATTGTTTAGGAAACAATATGCAGATGCTACATCATGTCCTGTATTACAGCAAGAAGAATGTGTATATTTTTCTTTTCCATATGACTCTGTGTACATGATTGTATTTATTGATGAATAGCTTGTGGAAAAGGAGACTGTGTCAACTCAACAAATACCAAAGATAGGCTAGCTAACCCAGCAACGGGAGAGAGCTCCTCTTAGTCTTCAGCAGAACGGGAAGGCCACCGTTTCAGATAAAAATCTGCATAGGAAGCCAAGGAAATTTCAAACCCCTCATCAAAAGGTTCTATAAGTTCTTTTTCTAAATGATCAGAATTCTTGTGCAAGTAGAGAGTCTTAAGAGTTGTTTGTTTTTTAGGGTGGATTGACTGTTTTAAGCGTGGATTGGAGGTTGGATTGATTTCCCCACAGAGCACCAGTATGGTGGCATTTGCAACTATTCAAGCAACTGATAGCACCAGTAATTTCCCCACAGAGCACCAGTATGGTGGCAGTATGATGGCCAACCCCTTGGTGGTTGATGCGTTGAGGTCCTTATGAACACTGTGTTTTCTAAAACCACCTTGCTACCACGCTCACAAGGGAACATTAGCAAGCTTTCAAATGCAGTTGGCAGATGCATTCAATGGCCACAAAAGAATGTAAGATTTATAGAAATTACTATTTCTAAGCAGAGTTTATGCACAATAGCAACTTTATACTTAGCTTTTTTGCTGACTATATAGGTTGAGCCACTCCATGATGGTAGTGGTGATGCGCCTACTCCTAAGGTATACCATATCTGTACTAATACATTCATGACCAATCTGATAATTACTGAACTTTAGGTGTCTAGATCTTGTTAATGATTCAAGCAATGGAACCTGATGTATATTAAACTTCAGAAATCTGTCAGTGAATCATGCAAAGAAAATTCTAGTAAGAGAAGGAAGGTGAAAAACAACAGCTCAATTGCCTCACCTGGACAACCTATGTCGACAATGTGCGCATGACAACTGATCTGGTGCTAACACTAAGATAATTAAGTCTGAAACTGAACTGAACTTGTTTGAGCCGATGTGACCCTGCAGAAACAACTTTGCACTTACAAATTATTTAGACTAATTCTGTTTTCTACTCATGTGCAGTAACATCTTTGGTTCTATTCCTACTCTTCATCAATTGTTCAGCCTTCATTTATTCACTTTTACTGTTGCTGTTAATCTATTCTGCAAAAACTTGTGAATTTGCCTTTTAGCTTCATTAGAACATGAGCATGGCAAATGTGAAGCTTCTTTTATATCTAAATTTCGTTGGTGCATACTGTTTTAACTATGTGTACCGTGAGTTGTTGAACATCCAAGTGTTCATTTGCGCAATTAATAACTGAAATGACACTTTTATTATGGGTAACAGTATGTGAGTGATGTGTACGGGTTGTGAAGCTGAATGGTATGGCATTTTTTGAAAACGCCTGCTAAAGGCCTTTTAGGCATTTTAATAAGATGCCTAAGAATATATTCCAAGGTGTTTTCAAAGTTGCCTAATAATGTGTACAAGGCATTTAAGAAATGCCTCCAAAAGCCTTGAGGCGTTCAGGAAAAATGCCTCCACATATGACTTTTGGAGGCGTTTTTTGAAAAGGCCTTCTATGACATTCCCCTTCACTGAATACTGAAGCATTTTTTGAAGTGCCAAAAGCCAGCTCGTTTGGTTGGGCGTAATTGGTCCAAGGGAATGGGAGTTCAGAGATATGAAACTAAAATACTCTCGTTTGTTTCGTGGGAGGGGGAGCTCACGTTGGATGGGGAAAGGGAGTTTAGAGGCCTAATTCCCACCGATCTCTTCCCATAGGGAGGGGTGGCAATTGGGAGGGAATTGTTCTTTACGATGAAAATGGATGATCTTAACCATTCAACATGAATTATGATATAATTCCCCACGTTAAAACCCACATACCAAACAAAATACCAAACAAAGGATATGAATTCTCTCTCCGACTCCCTCTCTTAATTCCCTTCACGAACCAAACAAGGGATTGTTGATGGTCCTAAAGTGTCATATCTCACCATCAACTCCAGCTGAGAACAGCGAATTAATAAACACCAACAAGATGTAGGAGTTTATTAACATGTTGGAATAGATCAAAATATCATCGGGCTTCGGGGTCTTCTTCTTCATCTTCACTCTCACCGTCAACTTCTTCGGGGTCTTCTTCTTCATCTTCACTCTCAAACTCATCAACATCAGGCTGCACTGGTTGCTCATGAAGTATGTTGATATGGTCAATAGCTTGGCCAAGATTAAGGTTGACCTCATGAACTTGTTCCTGGAGGAAGTCAATGACAGTGTCGCGCTGGACAATGAGAGCATCACTCTCAACAATCTGTTCCTCTCGATGCTGAATGGTTTCTTCCTGCTGAGTAATAACCTCTTCTTTAGCCGTGACAGTGGCTTGAAGTCCCTCAATCTGCGTATTCTGTCGGCCAACCTGATTACGATACCCTTGAGCTATGTTGGTCAAGCGATAGATACCGTGCTGCTGAAGTGTCTGGTAATGATACTGTGCATTCATGAATCTAACCGCAGTGCGTAGGGTTTCTCCGGCTAGATTTCCCAATAAATGGTCACAGTATGTCACTGAAAAAGTCCATTCTGGGTCACGAGAATCTATTGCAGGAAATAAACCGATAGGATATCCTGCAACTTCCTCAGGATGTTGATCACAGAAGATGTGAATAGCTTCCATAGCTGCCGCTTCAAAAGTATCGGCGAGGCGATGACTAATTACATTAACTTCAATAGGCTGCTACAGAGATAAGGTAGGATGGGGAGGAACAGTCATCTTCACCCGACAACGGGGAACACCTTCTTCTTCATACTCTACTCCGTCATAAGGTGGAGGCTCGGTGTAGCCAAACACTTGGAGAGATTCCCACAAAAGACGAGGAAAATCCTCCCAATGCAAAGCATTGGTATGAGCGTGTCCTGCGGAATCCTAAAAGAATCTTGGAAGCTCTGCCATCTGAAATAAGGATTCAAATGGTGAGATTATAAGTTTTCATCCATACACCTCGAGAAGATTGTGGAAAATTGTGAGTTAGACTTTATGAATTGACTGGATTGCAACTATCCAGCTAAAAACTCACAAGATAAAAGAAACAAGATAACCTATTCTGATAACAGCAGAATCTGAAAATCAGAAGATTATTCTACATATTGAGAATGAAATGATAAAGGACGGATCTCTTTAACCCAAGACTATTGGTAAGACTGTTGGTATGACTATAACAAGGCGGCTCTATTGATTAACAACACTCTTAGTCATCCATAACACAACAAACCATGCCACTCATTCAATTAAATCAAGGAATATGTATGCACGCGCTACGCGTCCTTACAACTCAGAATAATTGCCAAATATATTTGGACTTTACGTGATTAGTTTCGGTGGCACAATATAGTCGTCTCTCCCTATAATAACTAGTCGGATATCCTTATTCGTCTTAACCTATTTAACCGTGGTTAGCGTACCTGCAGAAAACCACAATATATATGAATCTTTCATGCCAGCACTCATGAAAGTATTCTCAAACATTACTGTTCACTATAGAAACAGCATCTGCACAATTACCACCGTACAGACGATGTTAGCATACGTTATCGAAACAACGTATTCACGCGGATACCGCAAAATGCGAGGATATGAACAGCAATCGCCATACCCTGCGCTGAACCATATACTCCCAATATAATCAACCGAAGTTGATATATTGGCAGCATCTCAAGTAGACCACTGCTTGAGAAACAGCGTTCGGTTCGCATCACCGACGGGAAGGCTAACTCGCTAGTTAGCTGAGGATCCTTACCTTCTTACCTCATCGTCGAAGGCGTCGTTTCAAAATGTAAAGTTAATTGTGCATAAATTTAAGGTTTAACAGAAAGTAGTGCTAGAAGTCAGAGTTATGTACATATACTATTGCCACCTATAATTCCCATATTAACATTACCCTAGGGCTTTACGTACTAAGCACAATCCTTAACGAAACCAACGTAGTTTTGCAAAATACTTTGTTGGTTTAATTTTATACTAAAAACATTTTTAAGGTCAACCATATCTTCAGGGTTCACTTGTTAGCTCTGATACCAGCTGTGGCAGAACCAACCTGAATTACACCGGCTCAAGTACGCAAGTCCTCTCTCAAGGGCTCCAACGTGCTTCAAATGGTGTAATGCCTTGGCCTGTCGGGTAACGTCCCGATAAACCACCGAAAGGAGGATCCAACAAGGTACCTCGCACGAAGGCGAGTTTTGAGATACAATTGCCATCATATCTTACATCACAAGCACTTATATTACAAGAGTTTATAGAATAGCATAAGTTTTAGACTGATAAAAGTTATTACAAACCAGGTTAAACTTCAAGTTCACAACAGCGGAATTCAAAGTACGATAACTGTACACGTTGCCAGTATGGACATCATGCTAAGCCATGGCATGACCTCACTCGTTACGGTCGGTGTTGGCCGGGGACTGGTCCCACTCCACAGACCAACCATCAGGCAAAGCATAGGGCCAAGGCATGGGAAGAGTAGGGTCTTCAGAGACATTACCTGAAATAAAATCATAAAGCAAGGCTGAGTACTCTATTACTCAGCAAGGCTTACCCGGTATTGGGTATACTTAGCCCATAACAAGACCATGAAGGCTTTAATAGGGTTTTGGGTTTTATTTCAGCTGAAAAGCAACAAAGAGTAGGTCCTTACTTTCATATTTTAGCTTTCAAATTCTAATTCCTTTAACCATTCTAAGTGAGCACCTGTAACTACTCAAGCAAGGTAGAGTCTTTTAGACATACACCAGTATTACTCATCAACAACATTACTCTTGTTACTCTATGTGGCAAAAGAGTTAAGCAGTCTCAATATTTGTGAGAAACGGACGATTCTGAATCAAATTTCAACCCTAGCAAGGTAAACCTAACTCACATGCTTGGAACACCAATAGGTCGTTCCGAAGCAACCGTTTGCCTTTCATTCCGGGTCGTGGAATAAAGCCACCACAAGCGACTGTTGGACCATACGCACATCCAATGTGCAGGACATACGTCTGTAGCGCGACTACATGACCGTATTCCCATCTGCTCTGCAGAACGTACTCCCACAGTCGGTGCGTGTAAACATATAATAAAAGTCGAGTGTTGGGGGACGAGTCCACTTGCCGGGCCGATTGGTTACTAGGCTTACCGCTTACCATATTTCGCGGCATGTGGCTAGTACTTTCAAACGCTTAACTGCCACTACCACACACTGTGACCTTAACCAAATTCATCAACACAGACGGGGTATCCTTTCTTTCCAAGATACTACACATAACCCCGTCCGTCATCCTTATAGTGATTGCAGAATTGTAATCAATCAATTCCTATATCGCGCGAGTGATAGGAAATCACTCGACTTCTACCGATCCTATTAGCATAGCACTAGTCGGACTCAGTTTCTAATATTCAGTACATTGGTTCCTAGGGAGATGCATCTACGGTTTCCAGACAACTCCTAAGAACTTAATGCACAAGTATATAAACATATAAAGGTAAATTGCAGTGTAAATAAGATACGGGATTTATGTCCAGGGCTTGCCTTCGCTGGTGGGGCTGGGGTTAAATTCTCCCGAACTCGGGTTCGGGGTCTCAGTTATGTCTCCGACAATGTTCCCGGCGTCTTTAGAGACTTCCACTTCGGGTTCCTGGTGAATCTTATAATCATCGTCGGCGAGAAACGTCGAGTCTACATGTGATGAAAATGATGCAGTTTAGAAAATGCATAGATTGTTACTCCACTTCACAATAAAGTTGCAATCAATCGAACTTAACACTATATACTAGCAAGCAACACAGTTGCCATTTAGTGGGCAGTCATTTATCAGGTATTAACCCATATACTTAGTTGCATTAAGTGATAGGGGGTAACTCTAAACATTTAACTAACTACATGAAGTAGCATGGTTGACTATTAAACTAATTACATTTAACACCTTTATTTATTTAACTAGCTAATCACCTTGAATAACCCTAAGTTATTATTTAATATGGATTTACTAATCAAGTTCTATTTATTTTAGTTATTTTACACCTAATCATGGGTTGAAAATTTGTGGGTATGCTACACTACTCTAGAGTAACATCTTAAAATATTTTCATAATTTTCCAGGAATAAAAGATAGTATAATTGAATTATCTTTGGAAACAAACCAAACATTCATAACTTGGGATATGGTCTACTATTAATCCTAACATTTTTACTATGGATTACACCTGTAAAAAGGAAGTTATGGTAAAAATTTCAAATACAAACACCAACATAAACACTCTTAATTAAAATTCAAGTGTTTCATCAATATATAATAAAAGTACTCGATTTTCTAAGTAAATGAGCAGTAAAGAACTCGAGATTTTTACACAGAGCTATATATGCACATACAATCTAAGTTCCAAATTTCAGCTACAACACATGCATATAACATGAGATACAAATAAAACACTCATTTCTTAGTATTTATTTTATATCAAACACTATACTCATACAGCTTAAACTTGCTATATAAAAGTAGTCGAATTTAACTTAAGGATTCCAACAAAACAGGTTTGGCATTTTTCTGAATATTCTACAATTTTCTACACTTTTTTGAAATTCACAGCTTTTGAATTGGGGGGGCTCTGGAAATTTACAGGGACACCCTTAGAACTTTTGAAATCTTCGCACATATGTCCTTAGCTCATCGGGGAAGAAGGGCAGGGAGGTTGCCAGCCAAATTCCGGTGAGGGAAACGGCGGGGGTTGGAGGAGAAGTGGTCAGCGAGCTTCAGGAGCTCAGGGCGCACCTGCTGGGGGCTTAGGAAAGGGGAGGGGATGGTCGGAGGGGGCGTTCCCACGGCGGCCGAGGCGGCGGCGGAGGGGCGCTCGTCGGCGAGGGGGTTCCCGGCGATGAGAAGGGCTAAGCTTGGGCTTGATAGCTGCAGGAGGATGAGGGGAAGCTATTGGAGTAGTCGAATTGGACGGAGGAGGGTTGGAGGTAAGAGCTCGATGGTGGACAAGAACTCACTGGTGAAGCGGTAATGGCGGTGACGTAGCTCCGGTGGAGGTCCGGCCACGGGGAGTGGTTTGGGAGCATCAGGGGAGCGAGGGGAAACTTCCTAGGGGGTTGTGGTGGTGCGGGGAGGATTGGAGTGGGCTGCCCACGGCGAACAGGAGGGCGCCGGAGTTGGAGGAGATGGTGGCGGTGGTGCTCGGGGTTCCGGGCAAGTAGAGAGCAAAAACGGGAATGGAATGGGGAGAGAGGGAGCTAGTGCTGCTTTTGAACCAGAAAAGAGGGGGCGAGGGGGCATGCACGGGCAGTGCCACGGCGGCGGTGAGATAGCGGCGAAAGAGCCGCGGGACGGCGTGGCACGCGCGCGAGAGAGCCAGGGAGGAGGAGCTAGAGCGGCGCTTGGGTTGGGGACGACGCGTGGAGCGGCTAGGAGCTGGAGGTGGCGCCGGAGAGCGGCCTAGGCTTAGCACATGGCTGGGGAAGTGGCGCTGACACCGGCGACAGAGGAGCAGCGGGCGAAGCAGAGGAGGTGCCAGAGGAGGAAGAAGAGGAGAAGAGGTCCGGGGGACCTCGTTGGAATTTACGAAAATCTCAAGGACTGCACTATAAGCTAAATTTTTCCACTGATCCAAAGCTCTAATGAGGAAATGGTCAAAATAGAAGTTGTAGAACTTTTCAAATCCTACAACTTTGCTTTAGGACTCAAGTTCAGAAACCTAAAACATAATGTTTTATTTTACCATTTTGCACTCAAATTAATCTTTACATAATTTTTGTCCTAGTAGTGTAAATTTTATGGACTCTTGGGCTTAGTTGCAATCATTTATGACTGGTCATGATTGCTTTTCCACTTTTACATTTTGACCCTTGGTAACTTTTAGATATTGCTTTTATATTTCAACTAAATTACATAAAAGGACTTATATTTTTGCGAAATTACATAATTGCCTTTATTTTCATAACTTCACTCAAATTTCACACAATTCAAACCATACACAAAAATTTTTCCTATTGGCTTGCTCTATTTGACACCTAGGGTGTCACAACCTTCCCCCCTAAAAGGAATCTCGTGTGACAGTTCGTGTACTTGCAATACTAGATATATTTTGTTAATGTGAAGTATGTGTTTGTTAGTGTAAAGCTTGTGTATGTTTATGTGAAGCTTTTGAAAATTTAAAGTGCAAGTAAAAAGGGTATTTTTGTAATTACAGAAAAACCTAGGGTTGTTTTTGCAAAAAGTATTTGGATTAGGGTAATTTCAAAATAAGTGAAAGGTGGTTTTGTAAACATGTTTTTCTTATGTTATCCCTTGTAAAAATATATGTTTATTTGAAAGTTGTATTTGAAATGTGTGTGTTGAAGTGTGTAAAAATTTTGGGTAAAGTGGTGAAAATAAGGGTGTTTATGTAATTTTATAAAAGTACAAGTCCTTTTATGCAAGTATTTGATTTAAAAAAGTAACTTTTAAATTTACTTAGGACTAAAGTGTAAAAGTGCAAGTCATCATGACATGTCTATCCAATCATAATGACGAGTCTATCCCGTCATCATGACGTGTCATAAATGCTTGCATTCAGGTCCTGAAATTTTATAAATTACATTTTTAGGACAAAAGCAATTCGAATCCGACTTTTATTCAAAGATTCACGTGTAAAAATGTAAATTTTAAGTTTTTGAACTTGAGCCCTAAAGCAATGTTGTAGAGTTTGAAAAACTCTCCAACTTTTGTTTTGGGCATTTCTTCATTAAGGTTTTAAATCAACGGAAAATTTTGGTTTTACAAACAGGTCCCTGCAGTTTTTCCATATTGCGTATAAGCCCTTGGGGAAAACCAATCCCCTTTCTTCTCTGTTTCCTTATCTCTGGCGCCCTTATCTCATTCCCCACGGCAGCAGCTCTGTTCAATTCCATTTTCCCCTCCCTCTCTCCTCCAACCAAGCTAGCACCGGCGGCATGGGGGCTCTTGGGGCCGGACGGGTGACGGCCGGAGCTCGGGGGCGCGCGGGAGCACGCGGCCCCCGGCGGTGCAGCACGCGGGGCCAGCCAGGGCGGCGGGCGGCTCCCAGGCGCGGGCGTGCGGGCGCCAGAGCGAGCGGGCGGCCCCCACGCGGGGCGTGCGCGGCGCGGCTGCGCGGCGGCTCGACGAGCGCGGGCCGCGGGAGCCGGTGGCGCGCGGGTGAGCGCGCATGAGCTGCGGCAGCGCGCGGAGTGGAAGGCCCGGGTGAGCGCAGGCGGGCGCTGGCGGCGGCTGGGGCAGCGCACGGGCGGCACCGGGCAGGAGCGTGGCGAGCGGTTGGTGGCGGCGGCAGGGCGGCTGGGCGCACGGGCGGCGCGGGGCTGGCCACGGCTCGAGCGGGCAGACTCGCGTGGGAGCACAGCGCGCAGGCAGACGCGGGCAGCGCACTGGCGTGGCGCGCGCAGAAGCGGAGCCAGCGGGTAGTGTGTGACGCAGCGAGGGTGGCTTGTGGTGCAAGCGTTCGGGCGAGGTCCCGGGCGGCAGAGCAGCGCGGCGCTAGTGCACTGGGCGAGCGAAGGTGCGCGGCTCGGGAACAGGACTGGAACAGACGTGGCGCGAGCAGGAACGCGCAGGCACGGGTATGGACGCGGCTCGCGCGGGAGGCGTAACGCTGACGCGTGAGTGGCACATGAGCCAAGCGGCGCTGGAGCGGTTCGCGGACGGTGCAGGAGCGAATGTGAGCGACGCCGAGCGGGTCGCGCGAGCGTGCGCGCGGTAACGTGCGAAAGCTGGCGATGTGTACAGGTGTTGGACGGCCGGAGCAGAGCGGACCCATGGGCATGAGCGGGCGATGCTGGACTACGACGTGCCGAGCAACGGCACGCGCAAGAGGAGTTGCGGTGGAAAGCTGTTGCGCGAGATGTAGGAACGCGATGGCGGTATCAAGGACGCAGCTCAGGTGTTCGACGAAATGCCGATATGCGTGGTGCTGGAGAACGCGAGAGCCCTGCTGTTGGGCGAGGCGTCAAGGGTGCAAGACGCCGTCGGGCGGATGTTGCAACGGTGTGCAGATGCAGCGCGACAAGGCCGAGGCGACGCGGGTCCAGCAGATGAGGAGGAAGAGGAGCAACAGCATGAGGTGGTTGAGGCGGAAACAGCGGCGCGGATTTGACAGCAGCGGATCCGCAAACAGCATGGCGTCCAGGGTTTCCTCCTAGGGTTTGACCACGTCGAGTGCTCAGCGTGGGGCGACGGAGGCCACAGATAGTGATGCGGCTACGAGTTTGGCGAGGCGAGTCGGAAGGAGGAGTTGTGGAGTGAAGGCGGCAGTTAGGCGTGACGAGCTCAGAGGAGCCTCGATGCAATCAAGCACGGCAACCCTCCCTGACGAACTTCTTCGTCACCCACGGAATCTCGTCACCGTCAAGTACTTCTCGTCGCCAACCCTGTTCACCGCGAGAAGTCACTTTCCGCGTATTCTCCTCCATAACCAAGGCTACCCCGAGGTTTGCCCTGTTTCCTTGAATCCACCTAATGCCGACAATTCCTTTGCCGGAATATCGCCATTAACTTCCTATTACCTGTTTTCTCGGACCAGGGACTTCATTGCTATGTTTTAGAAAGTTCTAGGGTGTTTTCTGTAAGATTTCCAGAACTTTCTTTATTTCAAATCCGTGAACTTCTACATTTCATAGGTTTTCGTAAGAGGTTCATAAAAATATAAAATCAGTTTTGTTTGAAACCCTAGGTCAAATTCTACAAGTTTTGGGTTGTGATCTTGAGTGAAAGTCTTTGATTTGTGATCTAGGTTAAATATTAGGGAATGAATGCTTTATTATACCTTGTGTTGTATGCATATATTGTAGCTGAATATAGATCATAGGATATATGTCTCGAGTGCAGATATGTGATATCTAGTTATCTTTTCATACGAGTGCTCTTATCCTTACCATCAAGACGTTATCTTTGTCTTGATTGCCGTTTCCGTAAAATTCTCTTCGTATAAAGATCTTTGTTAATTCATGTGCATCTGTTGCTTAGCTTATACATCTCTGCAGCTGCATTTCAACATCAACTTTTGGTTCAGCCGCTAAGCATCCGTTTCCTTAAGTCTATGACGTTCCTGTGTAACAGCTATCAGTCGATACTTCTACCATCGGCTGATTAGCTGATACGATTGTTACCTTTCTAGTGTCGGCTACTGCCGATACAGTTCTTTTGTTCTGTCTTACATCGACTGCATATAGTCGATGTATCAAAGATGCACACACTCTTAGGATTCTTGCTATCGGCTGACCCAAGCCGATTCTAGGTGTTTTCTATATCGGTTAAGGCCGATCAACCCTTAGTCTTCCTATCCTTATCTACACACTTCTATCAGCCGATTTATCGACTGAGAGATCGGCTATCTATATCTATCGGTCACATACCCTCAATCACACTCCAATCAGCTGTACGTCACTTAATTGTTGTGCTGACGTAAACAAGTCGATGCAACCACACCTAGTTACCTAGAGTAACACTTAAGCACATCTCAATTAAAACACAACTGCTTTAGGAATCATCCCTCTATTAAAGTAATCGATGCTTTCATCGATCGATTAGGAAACCGATGCACCTTTCAATCAAATAAACCTCTGTGGTTTCCAATCGGTTCTGTTGTAATCTTCAACGAGCAGCCGATTCTAATTAGTTGTTCCCCTAAAGCTCTGTCTAAGTTTAGTTTTAGATCTTTTTAGTTGTTAGGTGAGTAGTATGTTAAATGAGTGTTGGATTGCAACTTTATTGTGAAGTAAGATAGTTCTATGTGCACACTTTGAATGTAATGTTGCATTGCATGTAGATACGACTACTTCTACAAACGGTACCTACAAGATCTCCCCGGAGTCTACGGAGGATGTTCCTGAAGACCAAATGAACGTCACCAAGAGATCAACTGAAGCCCCGAACCAAAGTTCGGAAGATATTGACATTTCTGACTTCAGACCCACCAGTAAAGGCAAGCCCCGGACATATCCCACTACTTTATTTACACTGCAATCTATGTTTATCCATATTATATCTTGCATTAAGTCTAGGAATTGAAGTGAAACCCTAGATGCATAAATCCTAGGAATCCAATGTAATGCTCCCGAGTCCTTATCGGATAGATGCTCCGCTAATAGGACCGGTAGAAGTTGGGTGATTTCCTGTCACTCGCGCGATATAGGAGTTACATGTTTATATTTCTGCAATCACTATAAGGATGACGGACAGGGTCATGTGTTGCATCATGACCTGAGTTTTACCCTGTCTGTTTTGATAAAAGTCTTAAGGTCAAAATGTGTGGTAGTGGTGGCTAAGCTTTTGAAAGTACTAGCCACATGCCGCGAAATATGGTAAGCGGTAAGCCTAGTACCCGATTGGCCCGGCAAATGGACGCGCTTCCACCACTCGACTTTTATTTTATGTTTACACGCACCGACGTGTGGGAGTACGTTCTGCATGGCAGACAGGAATACGGGTTTTGTAGTCGCGCTACAGACGTATGTCCTGCACGAGTGATGTGCGTACGATCCTGCAGTCGCTTGTGGTGGCCCTGATCCATAACCCGGAATATGAGGGAAACGGTTGCTTCGGAATGCCCTATTGGTATTCCAAGCGTGTGTGTTAGGTTTACCTTGCAAGGTTAAATTTGATTCGAATCGTCCGCCTCTCACAAGGATTAAGACTGCTTATTCCTTCTGCCACATCGAGTAAAAAGTGTAAATGTTGATGGAATAATCTTGATGGATGATAATCTCTATCTTGCTTGTTTAGTGTAGGTGCTTACCTAGAATGGCTAATCAAGCTAGAATCTGGAAGCTAAAACTTGAAAGTAGGTTATATTCTTAGTTGCTTTCAGCTGAAAATAAACCCAGAACCATTTCCAGCTTTCATGAGTCTAGTTATGGGCTAAAGTATACCCAATCCCGGGTAAGCCTTGCTGAGTATTAGTATACTCAGCCTTGCTAGTTTTATGTTTTTCAGTTTAAGCTTTTGAAGACCCTACTCTTCCCTGGCCTTGGCCCTGTGCTCTTCCAGATGATTGGTCCGTGGAATAGGATCCATCCCCGGCCAACACTGAGGATACCGAGTGATGTCGTGCCCGGGCTTAGCATGACATCCATCTTGACGGCGTGTTGTGAATCGTCGCGTATGTTTTCCGCTTCTAAAAACCATAACTTTAACAGTTTGTAATGTTTTCTCTAAATTTGAAACTTTGCACTATTGTTGGAAACTGTTGTAACGTAATTCTCTGTGATGTAAAATATGGTGGTGACTGTATCTCTGGACTCACCTTCGTGTGAGGTAACCTTATCTGATCCTGTGTATCGGTGGTTTATCGGGACATTACCCGACAGGCCAAGGGATTATACTGTTTGAAGCACGTTGGAGCCCTCTGGAGTGGACTCGCGTACTTGAGCCGGTATAATTCAGGTTGGTTCTGCCACATGCGTGCGGGCGAGCGCGTGGCGTGGACAGCGGGAGTGCGCGCGCGGGCGTCGCGGGAGGCGGGCAGCAGCGGCGTGCGGCTCGGGGCTGCGGCTCGCAGGCGCTAGCGCGGGCACGCGGCAGTGGGGGCTGGCGGCACCAGGTCGGGGATGGCAGGAGTGGACCCAGGCGGCACTGGCGCGGCTCGGGCAAGCCCTAGGCGACGGCAGGAGCTGGGCGAGCGCGAGCGCGCGCAGGCGCGCAGCGCGTGCGCAGAGGCGGAGCGCGCGCGGGAGGTGCTGGAGGCGAGCGTTGGGGTGAGCGACTCGCAAGAGCAGGTGCGGCGCGGGCTCAGACGCGGGCGAGCCCGAGGCAGAGCGGCGCCAGAGCAGAACGCGCGAACGGCTCAGGCGTGAGCTGTGCGGCGCGACGCAGGCGAGCTGGCGTCAGGCGAGCACGGGAGCTGGAGCGCAGCACAGTGGAAGCAGCGCGTCGGTTCGGGAGTGGCGCGGGCAGGAGCGAAGGCTGGTGATGCGGGCGCACGGGTCGAGTAGCACGTGCGCGGCGGAGCAGAGTGGGAGCTGGAGCATGGATGCGCGGGAATGACACGACAAGGTTGGAGCAAGCACGGCGCAGATGCAGGCGGCGTAAGCGTGTGAGCGCAGGAGCAGGACTCGAGCGGAGGTGAATGGCCTGGAGCGAGCAGTGGCGCGCAGGGCGGTTTCAGACGCGTGAGCAGCAGCGCGATGTGGGCCAAGGACGCGCGCGGTTCGGGTATGCGCGTATGGAGGTGAGGCGTGGCGGCTCGGGACGGACCCGCACGAAGGGCAACGAGGTCACGCACGGCAGTACCTTG
Organism: Panicum hallii; assembly: GCF_002211085.1. Taxonomy (NCBI): domain Eukaryota; kingdom Viridiplantae; phylum Streptophyta; class Magnoliopsida; order Poales; family Poaceae; genus Panicum; species Panicum hallii. The sequence goes on along the minus strand of NC_038047.1, from coordinate 25,804,618 downwards.
GCAAGGACGGTCGCGGAGGGACCTGCGACGCAGCAAGGCCGAGGCGAGTGCGGGCCCGACAACAGGAGGAAGAAGAATAACCACGCAGAGCAACGACGTGCAGAACGATGATGTGTGGAGGTGGCGACCGGATGCGATGAACTCAGAGGAGCCATGCACGGCGAGCTCCCTTGATCCTCGCGGAGGCGGAGAAGCACTTATGGCGCAGCAAGTCAGAAGGAGAAGTTGTGAAGCGAAGGCGACAGTCAGGCGTGACGAGCTCGGAGGAGCCTCGATGCAACCAAACACGGCAATCCTGCAGGGAGCTACGCGGGTGTGCCGGCCGTGTATCTGTGACACACATGCGTGAGCAAAAGGAGACTTAGCTCGTGAGCAGTTGGACCCTGAAGGTTCGCGGAGGAGTTGTCGTAGCGAACCAGTCCGGCTCTGTCGTTTCGCCCCAGGGATCCAAGACATCCAGCAACTCCTATTCCTCGTTGATCGCCGAGCAAGACCACGAGTCACCACGGAGACTACTCCTTCAACCATCTTCCACCCACTACAACCATTCTCGGCAAACTACTTCGTCATCCACGGAGTCTTGTCATCGTCGAGCTCTTCTCGTCACCAATCCTGTTCACCGCGGGAATTCACTTTCTGCGTGTTCTCCTTCATAACCAAGGTTTGCCCTGATTCACTGAATCTTCTTAATGCCGGCGATTCCTTTGCCGGGATATCATCGTTAACTTCCTGTTATCTTTTTTCTCGACCAGGGACTTAATTGTTTTGTTTTAGAAAGTTCTAGGATGTTATTTGTAAAATTTCCAAAGCTTTCTTTATTTCAAATCAGTGAACGTTTACAAGTTTTATGTTATGCTCTTGAATTGAAAGTCTTGATTTGTGATCTAGGTTAAATGTTAAGGAATGAATGTTTTATTGTGCTTTATATTGTATGCATATGATATAGCTGAGAAATAATTATAGGATATATGTTTTAAATGGAGATGTGTGACAGTTAGTTAATCCTGTCACCCGAGTGCTCATATCTCTGCCTTCAAGACATTGTCCTCGTCTTGATTGTCGTTTCCTTAAGGTTCTCTTCGTATAAAGATCCTTGTTAATCCGTATGTATCTGCTACTTAGCCAATACCTGCTTTAGTATCGACTATCAGATCAGCCGCTAAGCATCTGTTTCCTTTGAGTTTAAAATACTTCTGTGTAACAGTTATCAGCCGATGCATTTCTTTTGGTATGCTTCTACCATCGGCTGGTTAGCTGATACGGTCGTTACCTTTCTAGTACCAGCCACTGTCGTTACAATTCCTTTGTTCTGTCCTACATCGGCTGCACCTAGACGATGTATCGGAGATGCACACACAGTCTTAGGGTTTTTGCCATCGGCCGACCCAAGCCGATTTTGGTTGCTTTTCCATATCGGTCAAACACAGCTGATCGATCCTTAGTTTCCCATCCTTATCCACACACTTCTATCAGTCGATTTATCGACTGAGAGGTCGGCTTTATACTTATCGGTCACATACCCTTAACCACATTCTTTTCGGCTGTACGTCACTCAATTGTTGTGCTGACGTAATCGAGTCGATATAACCACACCTAGTTACCTAGGATAACACTTAAGCACATCTCAGTTAAGACACAACTGCTTTAGGAATCATCCCTCTGCTGAAGTAATCGATGTTTTCATCGATCGTGTAGAAACCCGATGCACTCATCAATCAGCTAAACCTTTGTTGTGAAGTAAAATAGTTTTGTGTGCACACTTGACTGTAATGTTGCATTGCATGTAGATACGTCTACTTCTGCAAACGATAACTACGAGATCTCCCAGAAGTCTACGGCGGATGTTCCTGAAGACCAAATGAATGTCACCAAGGAATTAACTGAAGCCCCGAACCAAAGTTTGGAAGATATTGACATTTCTTACTTCAGCCCCACCAGTAAAGGCAAGCCCCGGACATAACCCACTATTTTAATTACACTGCAATCTATATCTATTTACGTATTCTATGCATTAAGTTCTTAGGAATTGCTTGAAACCCTAGTTGCATTTCCCTATGAACCAATGTATTGAGTAGTATCACTTGAGTCCGACTAGCTGCTATGCTAATAGGACCGGTAGAAGTCGGGTGATTTCCTGTCACTCGCGTGATATAGGAGTTGTAATGTTTACATTCCTGTTATCACTATAAGGATGACGGATAGGAGTTTTATGAGGTATCATGGTTGACATGATACCCCGTCTGTGTTGTTGAACTTGATAAGGTCGCAGCGTGTGGTGATCGGGGTTAAGCATTTGAAAGTAATAACCACATGCCGCGAAATATGGTAAGCGGTAAGCCTAGTAGCCAATCGGCCCGAGGAGTGGACATACCTCCCACCACTCGTCTTGCTTCTTCTGGTTACTTATGTTCGACGTGTGGGAATACGTGTTGCAAGGGCAACCAGGAGTACGGGTTTTGTAGTCGCGCTACAGACGTACGTCCTGCACTTTGGAAGTGCGTATGTGAAGCGTCCCCCCATCAGGGAAGACTTAAAAGTGTTAATTTATCAGTCCCAGGAGGCTGATAACACTTTTATTACAACAGATGGTACATCACCGTACAACTCTTCGCGGTAATGGGCAGTGAAGCGCCACTATCGCGAGGATTACAACTAAAACCCACACCACTACACTAGTTACGAAAAGAGGATCATCAGAGTTTTGCGCCATGCGGAATCCAACGGTGGCCTCAACCACAGGCAAGACTGGGTGCAGGACGAAACCCTACTCGTTGTATTCGGGGACGTAGTCTGGGTCTTCCACTGTAAAAGTAAGAATGGGGTGAGTACAGACGTACTCAGCAAGTCCAATCACACCCACGGAGGGGGATATAACAGAAATTAATGCAAAGGACGATCCAAGGGTACGGTTAGGGTTTGTTTGCGGAAAACTCGGTTATATGCAAGGGTTCCTTTTGAAAACATTTTCAAAACAAGTTTTCCAATACCAAGGAGCACACGATGTTGATCCACACAGGATCCAAGTTTTAATCTGCTACCGGACTCCCCGTCCGCCGTAGCACACGGCACAACTGCCGGACACTTTCCAAACAACTCACACCAGCCCATCCATTCCCAGAGAAACACTAGTTATGTGACCACACCATAACCTGCCCAATACCGTGGGCACGGCTATTCGAATAGATTTTAACTCTGCAGAGGTGTGCAACTTTACCCACAGGTGGGGTACCACAGCACGGACACCTTGGTGCCGGTGCAGATCCCAACAAAGCCATTACCCACCTTAGCTAGGCCTGACTAGCCACCACGGGATCCATCAAGGGGTCATTCAACCTACCACCGAGGTTTAACCAGGGCATAAGTCACACAGAGCTTATCCCTTCTCCTTGATCACCCGTTGCTCTCAGCTCTCCTGATGACTATCAGGCTAACTAGTGGGATTTATGCTAAGCCGTTGCCCATACAACGGTCAAGTGGTTTGCACGACAGGAAGCTAGGTGAGATGTCACACCAACTCGGTCCTTAGGGGTGACAAGATGGATATCTCCCTTCCACGCTCAACCACACAGGTACGAGCACACCAACGACAATTCACACAGAAATGCCATCCATCCCGTCTAACTCGTCTTTCAAAACCACATTGTATCCCTTCCCACACACACACATTTTCTTTATAAAATCAGGTGGTCAAGGTAGGGTTATCTCAAACAAGGGTGGCTATCCTACCATGTTTTCAGCACGCAAAACCATGCAATTTTATAAAACAGGCCACTGGGTTGTGTTCATAAAAATTAGGACAGAAACATGCATCAAAGGGCGGAGTTGAACTTGCCATCGTCAAACCCTTGCGGGAGGTCCTGATCGAAGCGCTGCCCCTCGGGTTCGGGGTCGCAGAACTGGTCCTCGGTTGCTTGGTCGCAGTCGGGAACTCCTTCGTTCACTCCGTGTCCTACGACGCAAACAAACAGGCACGCAATCAAGCGAGAGAACTAAAAGCTTTTATCGTTGAGCTTGAATCGGAAATAATTTAGTTACGGAGGTAGGGGTAATATTTTTGGGTGGTTTCTTAATGGCATGGCTAGAACTATACTAGAAAGGGCGTGGTAAAGTTTCGGGTCGATCGGAGGTCGTTTCGCACATAAAATGACGAGCTAAAGGGGTTTCGGGTGGTCACACAGGGCTCTAGGGGTTTATTCGTAAGTATCTGGAAATAGCAGGGACCTTTTTGTAAATCCTAGAATTTCTCGGGGCATGCTAAAGAGTGCCAAGTATATCTAAGTTCAAGTATTGGAGGGTTCGTTTCGAAATAATAAAAAGAGTGAGGTCTCATTAGCAAAAGAAGTAGTTAAAGGACAGGGGGGGGGTTCTTTGGAAAAACAGGAAAGAGGGAGGGGCTTTTGGGCAACAGCCCCCCCTTTCTTCCTCCTCTTGCCAGAGGAAAACAGAGGGGGAGGAGGGAGCTCGGCGCCAGCCCAAATCCCGGCGGCCGGGGCCATGGGGCGGCTCGGGTTTGAGGGGAAAAGGGAGAGGGGAAGGAGGGGATCCCATCCCTATTCTCACCTCGGGCCGAGGTGGAGCGAGGAGGCACGCCCACGGTGGGCAGCGGGCGGAGGAGGAGCTGTGGGCGGCGGCGGCGCTGGAGGCGAGGGAGGCGGCAGGCGGTGGCGGTGGAGGCCGTGGGGAGAAGAGGGCGGGGTGAGGGCCTATTTATAGGCCCCCAAAGGCGGCGGGTAGCGGTGGCCGGTGGGGAGGCCGGCGAGCGGCGCGGTACGCCTTAATGGCGGCCGTGTCGTGTCATGTGTGTCGCCGAGCGGTGGTGCGGCGAGGCCGAGGCGACGTGACGCGGGCACGTGGGGCGACGCTGTGCGACGGCGCGCGCGCGGCGGGGCGGGGCAGCGACGGGCGGCGCGGCACAGAGCGCGCGGTGGCGTGGCGTGGCGTGGCGTGGCGCAGCGGGCGGCGCGGCGATGCGGGGCCGGGCGTGCGTGCGGCGTGGCGAAGCGCGGGCCAGGGCGGGGCGCGCGCGCAAGCACGGCACGGGCGGCGAGGCCGGGGCGGCGCAGCGAGCCGCGCGATTGCGCGCGCGTGCCGTGGCCGTGCGCGTGCGCGTACGCGTGCGTGCGCGCGGTCCGGCGGTGCGCGCGCGTACGGCGGCGTGCGCGCGAGAGCAGGAGCGCGAGGGCGCGTACGCGAGGAGAGGGCCGGTGGCGCTCGGGAGCAGAGAGAAGGAGGGAGAAGAGGGGAAAAGAAGAAAGGAAGGAAAGAAAGAAAGAAAGAAAAAGGAAAGAAATAGAAGGGAGAGAGAAAAAGAGAGAAGAGAAGAGAAGAGGGAGAAAAGGGAGGGGCGCGTCGGCGCCGGTCGCGGCGACGACCGCGGCCGGTCGGCCACGCGCGCGCGGGATTCGCGCGCCGCGCGAGAAAGGTCTTGCACCGGCGCAAATTGTGGGAAGCGGTCGCGCGTGGTCGTCGTGACGCGATGGCGAGGGTCGAGGTGGTGTGCGTGGGGGAGGCCGGGCGTTGTGTGGCACAGGGCGGGGGACGTAACGCGCACGTGTGGCAAAGGGGGTCAGGGTGTTACGGTGAATCAGTTTTTAGTCGGAACACCCTATCGCGTAGTTTAGGCTCGAGATTTTCAGGGCGTTACAAACCTACCCCACTTAAGTGAATCTCGTCCTCGAGATTCGGCTGGCTTCTAAACAGATGGGGGAATTCTTTCTTTAGGGCCTCCTCGCGCTCCCAGGTTGCTTCCTCTACTCCGTGTCTGCTCCATTGAACCCTGCATATCCGTACTTCGGAATTTCTTGTCCTCTTAGTGACAGTGTCTAGAATTTTGACCGGTACTTCCTGGTACCGCAGATCCGGCTGCAGGTCTATTGTTTCTACCGGCACGTGTTCTCCCTCGGGTACTCTTAAACACCTTCTTAATTGCGAGACATGAAATACTGGGTGTATGTCTGACATTTCTTCTGGTAGCTCCAGTCGGTACGCTACTGCTCCGACTTTCTTTAGAACTCGATACGGTCCGATGTATCGAGGGGCCAATTTTCCCTGTACTTGAAACCTTCGCGTTCCCCGAATGGGTGAGACCTTGAGATAGACAAAATCATCTGGGTTGAAACTTATTTCCCGCCTCTTCTTGTCTGCGTAGCTCTTTTGTCGTGACTGGGCTGCTTTCAATTTCTCGCGGATTTCCTCTACTTTTTCTTCCGCTTCTTTTATGAGCGCGGGTCCTACTAGTGCACGTTCCCCAACTTCTGACCACATCAGGGGAGTTTTGCACTTTCTTCCATAGAGGGCTTCGAACGGTGACATGCCCAAGCTGGCTTGATAACTATTGTTGTACGAAAACTCTGCATAAGGCAGACTCTGCTCCCAATCCTGTCCATAGGTCAAGACGCATGCTCTCAGCATATCTTCCATAATCTGGTTCACCCTTTCGGTCTGGCCATCCGTCTGCGGGTGATATGCGGAGCTGAAATCTAATTTGGTGCCCATGGCTTGATGCAAGCTCTTCCAGAATCTAGAGGTGAATTGGGTTCCTCTATCTGAGACAATTCTGCTGGGCACTTCATGTAATTTTACTATGTTTTCCACATAAAGCTTTGCCAGCTTTTCTCCACCGTAAGTGGTTTGTACGGGTATGAAATGAGCCGATTTAGTGAGTCGATCCACTATTACCCATATGGAATCGTGTCCTTTCTGTGTTCTGGGCAGTCCCACTACAAAGTCCATTCCTATTTCATCCCATTTCCAAACCGGGATAGGCAAGGGTTGCAATAATCCTGCCGGCCTTTGATGCTCGGCCTTGATCCTTTGGCAGGTATCACAATGTGCCACAAATCGTGCAATATCCGCTTTCATTCCATTCCACCAGTATTTTTGCCTTATGTCCATATACATTTTGGTGGATCCTGGGTGGATGGAGTAAGCCGAGTTATGGGCTTCGTCCATGATTAATTGCCGAAAATCTCCATTCTGGGGAACACAAATTCTATCCTCGTACCATAACGTCCCCTTATTGTCCACTCTGAAACCTGGCGCTTTGTTTTCTCCGGTTTGTTTGCGGATTTTCATTAACTCTTGATCCGATCGTTGGGCCTCTCTAATCCCATCTTCTAGTGTCGACTGAACATTTAGCACTTGGCTGGAACCTCGAGGAACAATGTGCACATTTAATCGTGCCATTTCCTCGCGCAGATTGTCATCCTTGGGTCCATAGGATTTCCGGCTTAAGGCATCGGCTACCACGTTCGCCTTTCCGGGGTGATAATGGATTTCCAAATTGTAATCCTTAACCAACTCCAGCCATCTCCTCTGCCTCAGGTTCAAATCCGGTTGGGTAAAGATGTACTTCAGACTCTTATGGTCAGTGTAAATCTCACACTTATTCCCGATCAAGTAATGCCTCCAGATCTTGAGGGCATGCACTACGGCTGCTAATTCTAAGTCATGGGTCGGATAGTTCTGCTCGTGGTTCCGGAGTTGGCGGGAGGCATATGCAACGACTTTCCCATCTTGCATCAGCACACACCCTAATCCTTGTCGGGATGCATCACAATAAATGACAAAATCCCGATGGATGTCCGGTAGGGTTAGCACTGGGGCGGTTGTCAGCCTTTGTTTCAACTCTTGAAAACTTCTTTCACAACTTTCCGTCCAGGCGAACTTCTTCTCCTTCTTAAGAAGTTCCGTCATGGGTCGGGCTATCTTGGAAAATCCCTCGATAAATCTCCGATAGTATCCGGCTAATCCAAGAAAACTTCTGATTTCACTAACATTAGTCGGTCGTTGCCAGTTGGAAACTGCTTCGACCTTCTCTGGGTCCACGGCTACGCCTTCCGCGGTCAGGATGTGCCCAAGGAAAGCTACTCTTTCCAGCCAGAATTCGCACTTGCTGAACTTGGCATATAACCTATGTGCCCTCAGCTTTTCCAATACTACCCGCAGATGTTGCTCATGTTCCTGAATACTCTTGGAGTAGATAAGTATGTCATCGATAAAGACTACGACAAACTTATCCAGCTCGTCCATAAATACTTTGTTCATGAGGTTCATAAAATAGGCAGGGGCATTGGTTAGTCCGAAGGACATTACGGTGAACTCAAATTGCCCGTAGCGAGTGACAAAAGCTGTCTTAGGGATGTCACTTTCCCTAATCTTGAGTTGGAAATATCCTGACCTTAGATCGATCTTAGAAAAGTACTTGGCTCCTTTTAGCTGATCGAAAAGGTCATCAATCCTGGGGAGGGGGTACTTGTTCTTAATGGTAACCTCATTTAGTGCCCGGTAATCTACACACAACCTCATACTCCCATCTTTCTTCTTGACAAATAGGACTGGGGCTCCCCATGGTGACGAGTTTGGTCTGACGAAACCAATTCGTTGCAGCTCTTCTAGTTGTTTCTTTAATTCCGTCAATTCGGATGCCGCCATCTTATAGGGTCTTTTGGCTATAGGGGAGGTTCCAGGGATAAGGTCAATGACGAACTCTATATCCCTATCCGGTGGCATACCGGGAAGCTCTTCGGGGAATACACCCGGGTATTCGTTTACTACCGGAACTCCTTCTAAGGGCTTGGCTTCCATGCTAAACATCATTGGGTCAAACTCACTATCCCGAGTATGGCAGATCACTCGTATCCCTTCGGGGTTTGTTAGGTGTACCACTTTGTCAGTGCAGCCTATGAGACCATTGTGTCGGCTTAACCAATCCATTCCAAGAATCACGTCTATTCCCCCAGACTTAAGTACTACCAAGTCTGCTAGAAATTCTACCCCACTTAAAGTGATCCTTACCCGTGGACAACCTATTTGACAATTGATGTCGCCCCCAGGCGTCCGGGTTAATAGGGGTGTAGCTAGTAGTTCCGTAGATATTTTGTGTTTTTCCACAAAACTTGAGGATATAAACGAGTGCGATGCCCCAGAATCAAATAGTACTGTTGCCAGAGCTGAGTTGACTAGGTACTCACCGAGCACTACTCCCTGAGCTTCCTGAGCCTCCTGCGCATCGATGTGATTGATGCGGGCTCGTCCAAACGATTGCTGGGGCTGCTTTGTCTGCTGGCTGTTATCGTTGTTGCGGACAGGCACTCGGTTGGCGCCGGTCAAGGCTGGTCTGGGTCCACTCACCGAGTTGGAGAAGGCTGATGTGGCCGGCTTGTTCTTGGCATAAGGGCAATTGGCGATGTAATGCCCTATTTCACGGCAGTTGAAACAGGCCCTAACATTGTTATTGTCGGGGGCGACCTGGCTTGTATTGCTCTGCGGGGCCCTCGTGGTATTCTGGCTCCTGGGCGGGGCCTGTGGTCCTGTCACTTGCGACTGAGTCCTATACTGCATCGGAGCCTGAGATCTTGGTGCAGTGTAATTGGAGTTTCTCGGCTTTTGGAAGCGGTCCTGCTGGCGGGCCTTGCTTTCCAGGAATTTGCGTTTGTTGTCCTTTCTTTCTTCAGCCTTGGCCCTTTCCGTAAGGATGGCCTTGTTCATCAGAGTGTTGAAGTCAGGGTAGATCTGAGGGGTGAGCAAGGTCCGGAGTTCTGGGCTCAGTCCTTTCTTAAACATATCCTGTTTCTTGTCATCGTCATTCACTTCCTCCGGTGCATAACGGGCCAACTCAATGAACCGGTGGGTGTACTCTTCCACCGTCATGCTTCCTTGTTGCAGTGCGCGGAATTCATCCGCCTTGCGCTTCATGGTGGCCGAAGGAATGTGATAGCGGCGGAACTCCCTTACGAATTCTGCCCAGGTGATGGTAGAGGCATCTTCGGCTGCGGCACAATAGTTTTCCCACCAGGATAACGCTGTTCCGGTGAGCTGGTGGGCTGCCAGAAGGACTTTATCCCGGTCCTGGCATTCGAATGGTTCGAGCTTCCTCTGAATCACTCGCAACCAGTCGTCAGCATCCAGCGGGTTGCAGGATCCGGCGAAGGTAGGTGGCTTGGTCCTTAGAAAGGCCGTCAGCTTATCGTTCATATTCTGCCCTCGTGGCTGCCGGTTAATGAGGGCATTCGCCAGAGTCTCCAGTATGAGGGTCTGATTATGGATGATCTGCGCCAGGTCTCCGAGAGGTGGGGGTGGTGGTAGTTGTTCTCCTTCTTGACTTCCCCCTCGGTTCTGGCTTACTTCCTGTTCTCCTTGGGGAAGATCTTGTTCAACGGGATGTGCTCCGACACTAGCAGCTACGGGGTTCCGGCCACGGGAGGCCCTCGCGACATTCCGGGGGGTCACCTGTTGATCGGGTAGATTGGGGTTACGTTTATGTGATGTTTAAGTTGTTTAATTCGTATATATATAAGGCAGAATCTACCTCCTGCCGGTACTCATATAAATAATCAGCACACAGCAAACCAGCACACAACATCACAAACAACAAGCACCAACCATTTTATTACTGCAAAGGGGTACAACTTAGGGTAAGGCTAGGTCTCGTACTACTCGTCTGGAATCAGGCACAACAAAAGTGGCTGGGGACACATCACTAGGGTGGCGCCGGTCCTTTACTCGCGGGGCAGGCCTTCTTCTGGGGCGGAGAGCGCGAGTGATCCTTGCTCGCCGTTCTCCGGGTTTCCATTGGTCGAGGGTTGCGCTTCAGCATCCCTTTCGACGGCGGCAGCAGAGCTTTCAGGGTTCCCGGGTGGGGCTTGTGTGTTTCCAAAAAGGGGTCCCCATCCTATGATGGGCGTCCCGAGTAAGACATGGTCCTCCCCAATTGCCGGGACTGGTGTCCCACTTCGGGTCCAATCTTGCATGCGCCGGTCTCGGGCTTGCCTGAGGCTTTCTTGGGCGACTGCTTCGTTACTGACCGCGGCTGCGGCTCTTGCCTCGGCATGGGTGGCTCGGATCTGCTGTATCCTCACCGCGAGCTCTGCTTGCTCGGCTCGATGGGTCTGCTCCCTTAGAAGGTTGGCTTGCTCATCAAAGAGTTGGTCCAGGGCGGCTAGGTAGGTAGCCACTTGGTACAGGGGGCCTTCTTCGTGGCGACGTCGCTCCAGGTTTCTCATGCGTGCCTCCCAGACTGGGGTTCTGATGGCCGGCGGGAAGAACTTCGCTGGCGTGGGGGCGAGGTGTTCTTCAAAAATCGGCAAAAATAACGGAGTGCTTTTCTGATGGCCAGGGGGTAGGTGTCTTGGTGTCTAAATCCGGTGGCGGTCGCTCGCCAAGGCTGGATGTCGGGGTAGCGGTTGCTCCTGGCGATGACCAGGATCACCCTGCAGCGGAGGGTACCATGGTGCTCGTACTCTCGGCTGTAGTACCTTGGGCGTTCTGTAACGCCAAGGTCCTCCAGGGTGTTGATTAAGAGGCCGGGAAAGCCAGGTGCTGCTTGGCAATCGCCCTGGGTCCATCCTTCCTCAGCCATCTGAAACATGAACAGGGTAAACAAATTTTGTGCAGGTACAACGAGGGAGTAGATAACATTTATTATTGCAACATGGGGGGTACAGTTCCAGGGGCACGGGGTTATTAGGGTCGGGTTCTAGCTTGGAGTGCTAATCCTATTACGGGGATTCTTCCTCAGTCCTGATAGAGCGCTTCTTTATTGGAAGGAACCGATCCATCTCGTTCTCGGTCTGAGTACCCTTGTCCCAATGGGTTTCCATGGGTTCTTCTTCTTCTTCCTCGATCCATCCACCTATTCCGTTGCGGTTCTCGTATTCTTGCATCTGGGCTTGGAGGCGGCTAAGGAATGCTCGGCGTTTGCAGCTCTTGTCCGTTGTTGCTCCAGCTCCTGGGTTATCCTCTCAATCCCACGGATTAGCTGCTTCAGTTGCGCCGACTGTTCGCGGCAGAGTGCATCCAAGCCAGTAAGGTAGATGGATAGGTGGGAGACCGTATCTTCTAGGTCTTCTTCTTCTCGTCCAAGTCCCCTCATTCGGGCAATCCAAGTGCGTCCTCTCCCCTCAGCGGGTGGGAAAAATCCCATGGGGGTCCGCTGAAGGTGGCGCCTGTAGAGCACACGCAGCCGTCGCAGGGCTTTACGAGCGGCCTTTCGATAGGTGTCGGGGAAGCGGAAACTAGCAGTGGAGATGAACCAAGGGTCCACATCAGGGTAGCGGGTGCTTCTTTCTACAAAGACCATTACATCGCACCGAAGGGTGCCTCCGGCGAGGTACTCACGGTAGGCATACTCCGGTGGTTCCATAATACCGACGCGTTCCAGGCTGAGCAATAGCAACTTGGGAAGGCCGGGCTCTGCGTGGCAGATTCCGCTAACCCATCCATTGCCAGCCATCTGGAACAAGGCAAAGACCAGTGGTGAGTGTTTGTGCAGAAAATTTCTAAATCGGGACAAGTTCTAGGGCCTGAAAAGGGGTCTCGTTCTAGGGTCACGTCCTACGGCCAGCCTACGGCTCTGATACCACCTGAAGCGTCCCCCCATCAGGGAAGACTTAAAAGTGTTAATTTATCAGTCCCAGGAGGCTGATAACACTTTTATTACAACAGATGGTACATCACCGTACAACTCTTCGCGGTAATGGGCAGTGAAGCGCCACTATCGCGAGGATTACAACTAAAACCCACACCACTACACTAGTTACGAAAAGAGGATCATCAGAGTTTTGCGCCATGCGGAATCCAACGGTGGCCTCAACCACAGGCAAGACTGGGTGCAGGACGAAACCCTACTCG